>NC_133619.1:620646893-620676893 GCF_048593235.1 Sminthopsis crassicaudata | reverse complement strand
CGGGGAGGGCTGAGAACAAACAGCAGAAACAGGAACAGAGTTGAGCCATTTCAATAATTCATACGCCAGATGGATTCTTTTCCTGCCTTTTTTTTTCCTATAAAAATAAGGAGGGGAGAGAGCAACGGGAGGGAGGGGGTTGCAGCAGTCTCGGAAATGTGGGTGGGGGGAGTGTAAGGAGACGGAAACTAAGCCCCATATTCTGTAGTCTTCCCTGTCACTGAGAAACCCCCACGCGTACAGAGAGACCCCAATATCTTAAGGGAAGAGAAAGAGATCCTCCTCTGCAGGGAGCTGAGAGTGGTCTCTGATGGAGGAGGAGGAGGAAAGAGAAAGGGAGAAAGGGAGAGGGGGGTGGAGACAGAGACAGGGAGACAAAGTGACACAGAGACACAGAGATAGAGAGAAACAGAGACAGAGAGAGACAGAGAGAGAGACAGAGACAGAGACAGTGAGAGACAGAGACAAAGTGACACAGAGAGACAGAGACAGAGAGACAGAGACAGAGACAGAGACAGGGAGACAAAGTGACACAGAGACACAGAGATAGAGAGAAACAGAGACAGAGAGACAGAGAGAGACAGAGACAGAGAGAGAGACAGAGACAGAGACAGTGAGAGACAGAGACAAAGTGACACAGAGAGACAGAGACAGAGAGACAAAGTGACACAGAGACACAGAGATAGAGACAAACAGAGACAGAGACAGTGAGAGACAGAGACAAAGTGACACAGAGAGACAGAGACAGAGAGACAAAGTGACACAGAGACACAGAGAGGGAGAAACAGAGACAGAGAGAGACAGACACAGAGAGAGAGAGACAGAGACAGAGAGACAAAGTGACACAGAGACATAGAGATAGAGACAAACAGAGACAGTGAGAGACAGAGACAAAGTGACACAGAGAGACAGAGAAAGAGACAGAGGCAGAGAGAGAGAGAGAAACAATGAGACAGACAGACACAGAGAGAAAGAGACAGGCAGACAGAGACAGACACAAAGACACAGGGAAGCAGAGATAGACACAGAAAGAATGAAAGACACAAAGACAGAAACTGAGAGAGAAGAAAAAGAGAAAGAGGAGAAAGAGACAGAATGAGAGAAAAAGAGAATGAGGGAGGGAAGAGAGAAGAGAATGAGAAAGTCAGAGACAGAGAGAAGGATAGAGAGAAAATGAGGAAGAATAAGAGAAAGAGATAGGAGAGAGAAACAGAGACAGAGGGACAGAGAAAGAGAAGGAGGGAGAGAGGGAGGGAAGGAGGGAGAGGAGAGAATGAGAGGAAATCAGAGACAGAATGGTACGGAAAATAAGGGAGAATAAGAGAGAGAGAGAGAAGGAGAGGGGCGGGGGGAACATAAAGGGGAGGGGAGGCAGAAGAGGGTTCTGACCTTCTGTGAAGGATATAAAAAATCCAGCCGCCTCAGGGGACACCCAACTATCTAGCATATTGCTGTTAAAATGTCTGCAAAATTTAATACACTTGGCGTGCCATCTAATCAGTCCTTGGAAACCCAGGCGCCTCCTCCCTCTCGGGCCTTACACGGTCTCCAGATCTCCAGTTTGGGGTCCCCGGCCCTCCCATAGAAGGGTTTCGAGGCCCTTCCTCCCAAGGCCTCCCTGAGGCTCACCTGGGCCCGGGAGCCGGCCGGAGGCGGCCGGGCGGGGACGAGGACGGAGGCAGGCCCGGCCCAGGATGCAGATGGACAAGCGGGCAGAGAGGGGCGCTGGCCCGGAGGCAGCACGCTGGGCCAGAGAGTGGGGGAGCTCCTTCGGGAAGGGGCGTGCGGCCTGGCCGGGGCTCCTGGTGGGGAAGGCTCCGGCGGCTCCCAGGACATGGGGCGGGGAAGCTTCTCAGGGGCCGTGGGGGGCTGCGTCCCCTTCCACCGGCTCCGACCCCCACGGTCTCCTCACCACTGCCCCCGCCCGTGCCCACGAGCCCCCTCACGCGGCAGAAGGGAAGTCCCCGGAAGGCAGGGCCCGGCCCAGCGGGCTCTCTCTTGTTCGCGGAACGTCCCGACTGGAGCAAGGGAAGGGCTCAACCTTCGGCGCCATTTACGGCTCGTACAGAGGAGGAAACTGAGGCTCACGGGGAGATGCGCCCACGGTCCCCCAGAACCCGCGGGATCGCAGATTTGGTGCTAAAAAGGACCTTCGAGGTCATCTAATTAACCAGACAACAAGCTTTTATGAGCCACTTAATTTCACAAATGAGGAGACTAAAATCAGAGTAAGTGCCAAGGTCACCCAGGTAGAAACGGCCGATGAATCGAGCCCGGATTACTGATAGCAGCAGCCGCCCTCGGAGCCGGGTAGAGCCGCTCTCTCAACGGCTCTTCCCGTTTTACAGATGGAGAAACCGAGACTCGGAGGGCTTAAGTCAGATCAAAGTCTTCCTATTCTACCACATAGCCTCCGCCCTCCCCAGCTCTCATCTCACCGCCAAGCCTTTGCCCAGGCTGTTCCCCTTCCAGAGTGCCGTCCTCTGTACATCTCCTTTACCTCCTCTCAAGATTCAGCTCCCAAAAAATTCAGCCCCAGAGTCCTCCCACAAGGAGCTTTTCTCATTCTCCCATTCATAGTGCTCCCCAAACAGCACCTCCTCCCCCAATGAGCTTGTGTTTATTTTTAAAGCTATTCTGCATTTAACTCGGTCTCCTGCTTCCCTCTGTGGAGTCTGCTCCTGGAGGTGAGAAGCGTTTTGCTCAATCTCTATCCCAGTCGCCTTGGGCGGGGCCCACCGACCTTGGCAAACGGCCGATCTCCCTTGAATTTGTCCCATCACGAGGGCCCGGCTCAGAGTGGACAGCGAGCTGGGACAGTTCCTAGTCACCCAGGCTACAGACAGGGAAACCGAGGCCCGGAGGAAGGAAGGGCCCCGAGGGAGGGAGCTGGGCCCGCAGGGCGCCCGCTCTGATACCTGATCCCCACAACAAACCTGGGAGGGAGGCGCCAGAGCACCCCCACTTTACAGATGGGGAAACTGAGGCCGTCTCGCCCAGAGTCACAGCTAGCAAGTGTCTGAGGGTGGATCTGCACGCAGGTCTGGAGCTCTAACTACCTCCAACAGTGGCCAGCTGAACGGTGGGCTCCAGCGGGGCAAGAGATGGGAGAGCATCACAAAGTCAGAGAGGGCCTCTCTCTGCCTCGGCCTCTCTCTTATCTCTCTCTGCCTCTCTATTATCTCTCTCATTTCTCTGTCTCTGTCTCTCTCATTTCTCTGTCTCTCTGTCTCTCATTCCTCCCTGTCTCTGTCTCTCTGTTATCTCTCTCTGTCTCTTTTTTTCTCATCTCTCTATTATCTTTCTCTGTCTCTTTCTCATCTCTCTGTCTCTCTCATTCCTCCCTGTCTCTGTCTCTCTGTTATCTCTCTCTGTCTCTTTTTTTTCTCATCTCTCTGTCTCCCATTTCTCTGTCTCTCTATTATCTCTCTCTGTCTCTTTCTCATCTCTCTTTCTCTCATTTCTCTGTCTCTCTCTTATCTCTCTCTGTCTCTCTCTCTCTCATTTCTCTGTCTATTATCTCTCTCTTTCTCATCTCTCTGTCTCTCATTTCTCTGTCTCTCTCTTATCTCTCTCTGTCTCTCTCTCTCATTTCTCTGTCTATTATCTCTCTCTTTCTCATCTCTCTTTCTCTCATTTCTCTGTCTCTCTCTTATCTCTCTCTGTCTCTCTCATTTCTCTGTCTATTATCTCTCTCTCTCTTTCTCATCTCTCTGTCTCTCATTTCTCTGTCTCTCTATTATCTCTCTCATCTCTGTCTCTCTATTATCTCTCTGTGTCTCTTTCTCATCTCTCTGTCTCTCATTTCTCTGTCTCTCTATTATCTCTCTCATCTCTGTCTCTGTCTCTGTCTCTCATTTCTCTGTCTCTCTATTATCTCTCTGTCTCTTTCTCATCTCTCTGTCTCTCATTTCTCTGTCTCTGTCTCTTTCTCTCATTTTTCTGTCTCTCTATTATCTCTCTCATCTCTGTCTCTGTCTCTCTATTATCTCTCTGTGTCTCTTTCTCATCTCTCTGTCTCTCATTCCTCCCTGTCTCCGTCTCTGATTCGGCGGAAGCCTCTCTGCTAACCCCGGCTGCCCCCCTGGGTGTTTCTCTGAGGGAGGGGGGCCGGCCTGGCGGGGCCCGCGGGTGCGAGGAGGGGCAGTGCCCACCCAGCCGGACTGGAGGACAGCACAGAGGAGGAGGGGCCGCAGACTGAGGGGAGAAGAAGGCGTCACTTCGGGCCACGTCCCAGGGCGCACGCGGGCCCCCAAACGTCCAGATGTTCCGAAATCCAAGCCGAGAGCCCTGCCAAAGCCCTTCCCCCCCACCCCCCACCCCCCACCGAAACCGATTTTAGGGCGGGCGGTAATTGCCGAGGATCCACATAAAAAGTCAGCCAGGGCCGTAAACTGCTCAGAGTCTCTAATTAGGGCCCAGAAGACATAGGGGCAAAGAGAAAACGAAAGTCGCTTGCCTGAGAGACCCGGCCCAGCAGGTGCTCCCTCTGGACCCGGCGCCCATCCTCTTCCTCCCTCGTCTCCCCCGCCCCCAACCCTGGGTCGGGGCCCAGAGAGGCCCACTGAGGCTCAGAGGGGAGGGCGAGGTCCCATTAGGGGGTCCCCGCTCCCCGCCCACCACCCAGAACTCGGGAAACACGGGGCGGCCCTGCCGACGCCCGCCCCCGGCCTTCCAAGCCCCCGGACGTGTCCGGGACAAGGGATGAGCCCTGGAAGGGTCCTCAACATTAGGCCTGCCCCCTCGGTCTGCCCTTTGCCCCCTCCCGCTGCTGAACCCACAATTACAAATTAAACCTGTGAAGTTGCCCAATCGTCCCCTCCACAACCCTGGACAAAACTGACGCCGTGGGCGCCTGGGTCAGTCACGGCGCCGCCAACCCGAGCGGGAGAGGGGTTTCTCTTCTTGGGGTTCCCTCATCAGTGAGGGGCTTAGCGCTTATGGTTTTGTGTCTGTGTGTGGAGAGAAAGAGACTTCTCTTCTTATAAATATATGATAAAAAAAGTTATAATATAGATAAATAATGTAATTATATAGATATAAATAAATATATTTTATAAATATAAATACAATATTACTGTATTTCTATACGGAGATGTCTACATAACTTACCGAGGTTCCTACCTATGCACATGTGTATATGAGAAGATATAACAATACACAGAATCCATCACATGCATTCCCACATGTACATTTAATATATAGAAAAAGGTCTCCACATAAAGAGATGCACAAATTATTAGCCGCGCGATGATTGCGGGCCTAGCGCTCGCAGACGTGCGGGAAGGCCCACTTCCAGCGAGTTGCTCCATGTGACCCTCACGGAGCCCGGAGGCGGGCGCTATTATTACCCCTCGTGCAGATAAGGCTGAGAGGGGTGAGGTGACTTGCCCGTGATGGGAGAGCGGAAGGTGACCCCAATCCCGCACTGTGCCACGCTGGCGCTCACGCTTTATCTGCACCTACTGAGTGCCCGGGGCCGAGCTAGTGCTGGACAACGCGACACCCTCCGATCTCGGGCGGTCTACGGAAATCACAGCCTGAATTTTGGGGGGACGGTGACTCCTCCGCACTTTGTGGGGGACACCAAGAGGGAAGCATAGAGACAAAGCGGGTCCCGGGCAGCCATTTTTTAGGGATGCCACGTACGGGTCACCGTGGTGAGCCACAGACTGGGGAATGGCTCCACACCTGGGGCCCGTCACCGTAAGCGGACCGTCCCTGAGAAGCAGGAGAGATGCAGGAACCCGTCTGCACTGGCGCCGAGGGAAGTGAGAAGCAGTAAACGTCCCACAGATAAATGAGGGAGAACACCTTGGAGAAGAGAGGAAGAAGCGCACCTTTAACCTTTACTCAGAGATGGGGGGCAGAGACGCAGGCAAACGTGGGCCCTGTTGCTCTATCACGAGGAAGGCATGGGCTGTGGAGTGGGGCCTCTAGAAATAATGTAAATCGACAAACATCTAAAAATAATGTGAATTTTAGTATATCTAGAAATAACGTAAATTTGTAGTACATCTAGAAATTATGCAAATATATAGTAGAAATAATGTAAATATGTAGTTTATCTAAAATAATGTGAATTAATATATCTAGAAATAATGTGAATATGTAGAAAAATGTGAACATGAAAACACCGATAAGCCGTGACTTAAAAAGCCCCGTCCCCCGTCAGCCTGCCGCCCGCGCCACGCTGCCCCGGCCTGAGCGCAGCCCGAGCTGGCCCAGCCCCCGCTTGGCCCGCACTCTGCCCCCTCGGGCTCTTTCTCTCCTGCCAGGCCCTGAGGGGGTCCGAGGGGCAGCCGGCTCCCCCGTGGGGTCCCACTCCACTCCCTGTGGGCCACAATAACTGGGGGGAGCATCCTCTGCCCCCTCACCATACTCCCCAGGATGCTCTCCCCCACAGTGAGGGATGGACTTCCCCGGCCCCAGCCTTCCTCCGCCTTCCCTCCCCATCCCCCTGGCTTTCTGACCCCCTCCCAGCTCTGGGAGAGGCTGGGAAAGGCAGGGCTGAGCTCTCTCATACGGCAGGAACCCTGCTAATTAATTAGCTCTCTGTCTTCCCCGAGTGCACATGAGACACAGCCAGATGGTCCCAGAGACGTCCCCCCCGACTTCCCTGCCACGGCCACGTGGGACGGAGGCTCTGGGAACTCGCTCTCTCTTTCCCTTCCAAACCACAAGGGCCGAGTGCTCCGGCCGGGCCCGGGCCCAGAGTCACGGAACTGGGGGGCAGGGACAGCAGTGTCCCTTCGGCCCCCACGTCCCCCCTGCCCTGGGATTTTTCCTTAGCTGGACTCCAAGGGGAGGACTTTGGGATTCTCAGAGCTAAGAAGGAGAGGGCTAGCGCTGAGTTTATGAAAAGGCTGGATGAACTCAAAAGCCATAATCAAGTGAGCAAGCACATATTAAGTGCCTGCTGTATGCTAACGGTGCACAAAACAAACCTCTGGGGCCAGCTTGTCCAACTCCCTTTTTTTAGAGATGGGTAAACTGAGGCCCAGAGAAGGAGGCAGATCTGGGGCTGGATGGGGCTTCTAAGTCCGTCCCATCCGTCACTCTCATTTTACAGGTGACCCTGGAGGGATCTAAGTCGTATGCCCAAGGTCAGAACCAGGCTCTAGAGATAGTGCTCTTTCCAAAGAGGACCCGGTCCCCAGTTCCGGTTCTGACAATCAGCTGTGTGGCTCTGGCTGTCCCACTTTCTTCCCTTTTTTTTAAAGTTTTATTTTATACACACACACACACACACACACACACACACACACACACACACATATGTATATATGTATATATTAGATTATTTTGAATAATATTTCATTTTTTCTCAACGCATACAAAGATAACTTTCAATATTCACTTTTGCAAAATGTTGCGTTCCAAATTTCTCTCCGTCCCTCCTTCCTCCCCAAGACAGCAAGTGTAATTCTTGTAAATATATTTGTTGTGCTAAGCAAGAAAAATCAGATCAAAAAGGGAAAAACAGGATAAGGAAAAAACAACGTGAAACCAGCGTGTTTCACTCCATATTTGGCCCACACGGGGACGGCAACTTCCATCCCAGGCCTACTGGGATTGCCCCCAGTCACCTCGCTGGCCAGCCCGGTGTCAGTGGGGGGCTTCTCGGAGCAGGAAGGCGCCTGGCCCACCAGCCCCTCTGAAGCTCACACTGCGGGGGTGACGGGGGCGTGACCCCGGTTTTACACACCGAGGCTCCGAACAGGGCTTGTCCTGGCCTTGGCTCCCTGGGAAGCTCACTGCGGGCAAACCCAGGTGACCCAGGATAATTCTGAGACTCCAACCCAGTCCCGCTCATTAGCCAGGATCTGAACTCGGGGCCAGATTTCAATCCTGTGTGGGCTTTCCCCCGGGGAGGAGGGTATGTTGTGGCTGGGGTGGGCGAGTTCTGAGGCCCAGGGCCAGGCCTCCAGGAAGGAGGGACTGTGGCCCCCAAACACGCCCGGAGGTGCCGGGCTCCCCTGTGGCCGGGCCCATGGCCAGAGAGACCCGATGGGAAGCAGGGCCCTGGGACCTCGGTCCTAGCTCTGTGACCTTGCCCAAGTCACTTCTCCCCGGCCTCCCCCTTCCCTTCTTTGTGAACTAGGGATCAGAACCCCAGGGTCTCCGAGGACTGAGACAGTTAAGAGAAAGCAGCCGTCCTGACGACAGCTCGGAGCAGAATCCCGGGCCCGGACAAGCTCGGGTCAGTCCGGATGTGGGGGAAGGGGAAGAAGCCGGGCCGGTCGGATCCTTAGTGTGTGGGGGGGGCGGCACACAGAAGGGTCGGGGGCCGGCCGGACAAGCCGGGCCGGCCGGTGCTCCTGGGCCCGAGAGCTGTAAGCCCCTGCAGAGACTCTTCCCCCAATAACTGTGCCCAAGGCCTGCTGGCTCGGGGACTGCTGGGAAAGATGCAGTGTCTGCCCATGTACGACACAGGGCGTCGTCTGGGGAAGGGGCCGGAGAGAGGGCCCAGCAGGTGGGCGAGGGGCTGGGTCCCGGGATTACAGACCCATTTACAGAGAAGGAGACTGAGTCCAGGGAGTGAGAGGCCCAAGCGCTTCGGGCGGGACGGAGCCCTGCAGCAGTGGCGGGCTTGGGTCCCGGTCCCGTCTGCCGTAACTCGGGCCTGGCCGGGGACTGGATAAAGGGGGCGGACGTGAACCCCCGAGGCAGAGCCGGGCAGGGGTCCAGCCGACAGGACCGCCCGGGCCGGCCGCCCGTGGGCCTCGGCCGTCCCATTCCCCAGGGCCGGCCGCCAGCGCCAGCCCACCCTCCTCTAGGGCAGCAAGGGTTAATGACGGGGGCCGGCTGGAGCCTGCTCCACTGCTCCCTGTTTATTAATAAGCTATTTATCACCAGCGTTGCTTTTAATACCATTTGGGCTTAATGTCGTTAATGAAATATAAATACCCACGCTAACGATGTCGGTCAGGAGGCAGCTCGGGCAGCCGGCGCTTGCAAAACGGGGCCAAACCACCGCGCGCTGAGAGCCGTGCTAGTGGAAGCCCCCCCGCCCCACGCCCCGGCCCGCCCTCCAAGCCCACCACAAAGGCGCTCGTGCCGGGAAAGGCCCGGGGAGGGAGGCCCTGGGGAAGGGAGCCCACGGCCCACCTGGAGCTCCCCGGAGCCAGACTGGGGCGGAGCAGAGTGCCCATCTCGGGGCAGCACCTGACTGGCACTGGGCCACCTGGCTGCCGGGGCCTGGATCACCACCAGTTGGCAGCCCGCCCCTCCCTCCCCCCACCCCGGCAGGAGCTAGATGGGCATTTCCCAGTCTCGTGGGTCTGGGGAAGGGGCCGTCGGCCGGAGCGCCAGTAACTGCTCAGTCGGATCCCTGTGGATCCGGCCTCCCCGGACAGCACGCCCACCCTGGAGCTGGCACGGCGCCTCGCGGCTGCCAGGGGGCGGGCACCAAGGGAGCATGCCCACGGACCCAGGGGCTCTTCCTTGTTCTTGAGCACACCCTCGCCTGGCTGGGCCTCTGCCCTGCTTGGGGGCTGCCCCAGAAGCCCTCTGCAGAAGTCAGTGTGGGGGCAGGGCTCCGGCTTTGGAGGCCTCTGTGTGGCTCTGCCTCGGTTTGCTCATCTGTAAAATGGACGGGCCGGACCAGACAGCCTTTAAAATTCCCTTCATTAGGACGTCTGCTCCAGGGTGGGCAGCCAGAAGCAAATAACAGGGAGAGAGAGACCCGGCCTAGCCACCCCGGCCTGTGGGACAGATCCCTGGGCACGGCCGGCCCGGAGCCCGGGCCCCCGGAAGCCGGCCACGTGGCTTGGTCAGGACAGAGAGAGCGGGGGACAGGGGAGGCGGCCTGGCCCCGACACCTGCCTGAGACCCCGGAATCGGCCTCCCCCCAGCCGCCTCCCCGGCTCAGGGAACGAGGGGGCTTCTCCAAAGTCACCTCCAGGTCCCCCGGGAGCGCGGCACTCATTTGCGGGGGTTTGGTGGAGCTTGGCTCAGCGGCTAATCCCCTGGGTGGCTCCTGTCAGATTATTAATTAGCTAAAGCGGATCGGCCCCTGGAAAAACAGGCAGTTGGACTTCAGATAAAACAGGCCACGGAGGTTTGGGGAGGGGGCTGCTTAAAGGGACAAGACCGCTTTTCTGGGGGACTCCCCAAGGAAGGAAGGGCTAGGGGAGGCGGGGAGGGGGCCTCCGGGCAGAGGACCGATCCGCTCCCTCCATCCCGGGAACTCGGCCCTCTAAAGGTCTCGCGAGTTGGAGGGAGGAAGACCTGGATTCGAATCCCCCGCCCCGACACTTAGTCTCTGGGTCCCTTTGGGCAGCACTCTGCCCCCTGAGCCTCAGCTGCTTCATCTGAGAGATGAGAATAATCCCAGAAAAGGGCGGTGACCAGCCAAACTTGCAGCCTCCCGGCCATCTGCCTCCCTTCTGGGAAAGTGCTGGGGGAGCAGGGAAAGAAACAGCCTCTGCCAAACCTCGGCCCTGAATCGGTCTGGGGTCTCCCGGGAAGGACGCACGTCGGGCCGGAAGTCAGAAGCGGGTGCAGGGCCCGGGAACAGGGAGCTCGGCTTAAGCCTCCTCTGGGAAAGGGGTTACCAGGACTCTGCAGGGGTGAGATGCAACGGAAACTGTGCCCCCTGTCACTGGCTCTCTTAATCTATGTTCTGTCTCCCACCTCCGAACTCTGCCCAGGAATCCCTTTCTTGCTTTTGTTTCCCTAACACCTTGCACGCCCAAGTATACAGTAGTCACTCAATAAATGCTTCTGGAATTGTAACGGTCTCCCCTCCACACAACACTTCTCCTCCAAGAGCCTGCAGGTCATTCTTGGTTCTGCCCTGGCCGCCTTTCCCCTTGAAATAATTTTTATACCAGCTCGGCTTTTACTTCTCTCGAGAGCAGCTTTTCCTCCGTTAGAATGGAAGCTCCCCGAGGGCAGGCGCTGGCTCATTTTCGCCTTCGGATCGCCAGGGCCTGGCACCGCGCTTGGCACAGAGTTAGTTTTGAAGGGGATGGATGATTCTAAGGGCACTAATCCAGGCCCGGCTCCACCCAGTAGGGCAGCTCCCTTCAGCCGGCGAGAGCGGGCACACAGGCCCCAGACGGCTGCCGCCATGCCAGCTCCGTGCCAGCAGCCGCCCCGGCCCACAGTGTTTTGACTTGAGTCGGTGAAGCTGAAACGTGGAGTCACAGAGGCCCTAAACTTCATTACTGGCTCTTAACATAGATTACTAAGGGGAGGAAAAAGTTGCCTTTAATTGCTTTTCCCAATTAGCATTTCTGGAGAAGGAACCCGTAATTAATTACACCTTTCCCTTCTCCTGCATCCCCCCTTACCCAGGATTGGGGTCTCCCCTTCCCACTCTACTGAAGGGAGGCCCAAGGCAGGACATTTTCGCCTTAGGGAAATAATAACAGTTAATATTTATGTACAGATTTAAAGTTTGCAAAGCACTGCGCATACATTATCCAGTTCAATCCTTGAAACAACCCTTTAGGAAGGAGGCGAGATTATCGTCCCCATTTTTCAGATAAGGAAACTGAAGCTCAGGAAGGTGAAGTCACTCAGGTAGGATCCCAGAGCTTTAGAGTTAACACGTTTTACAGTGCCTACTATGTGCCAGGCCCTGTGCTGAGTGCTTTGTGATATTATCTCTGTTAATAATGATAATGAGAGCTAATATTTATATGGTGCCTACTGTGTGCCAGGCCCTGTGCTGAGTGCTTTGTGATATTATCTCTGTTAATAATGATAATGAGAGCTAATATTTATATGGTGCCTACTGTGTGCCAGGCCCTGTGCTGAGTGCTTTGTGATATTATCTCTGTTAATAATGATAATGAGAGCTAATATTTATATGGTGCCTACTGTGTGCCAGGCCCTGTGCTGAGTGCTTTGTGATATTATCTCTGTTAATAATGATAATGAGAGCTAATATTTATATGGTGCCTACTGTGTGCCAGGCCCTGTGCTGAGTGCTTTGTGATATTATCTCTGTTAATAATGATAATGAGAGCTAATATTTATATGGTGCCTACTGTGTGCCAGGCCCTGTGCTGAGTGCTTTGTGATATTATCTCTGTTAATAATGATAATGAGAGCTAATATTTATATGGTGCCTACTGTGTGCCAGGCCCTGTGCTGAGTTCTTTGTGATATTATCTCTGTTAATAATGATAATGAGAGCTAATATTTATATGGTGCCTACTGTGTGCCAGGCCCTGTGCTGAGTGCTTTGTGATATTATCTCTGTTAATAATGATAATGAGAGCTAATATTTATATGGTGCCTACTCTGTGCCAGGCACTGTGTTAATTGCTTTACAATTATTATCTCTGTTAATAATGATGAATTTAGCTAATATTTATATGGTGCCTACTATGTGTCACTATGTAAAAATTAATAAAAGGCTACTATGTGCCAGATACTTTGTCATGTGCCCTACAACTATTAGTTCATAATAATAAGAATTAGAGCTAACATGCACGCAGTGCCTACCAGGTGCCACTCTATAAATGTCCCTGGCATTGTGCGTTACAATGACTATCTCACTGGATCCTTACAACAACCGTATGAGAGAGGGGCTATTGTACCCCCATTTTAAATTTGAGGAAACTGAAGCAAGCAGAGGTTAAGTAACTTGCCCAGACTCAGAGAGCTAAAAAGTGTCTGAGGCTCCATTCGAACTCGGGCCTTCTTGATTCCAGGCCCAATACTCCCCACTGTGCTACCTAGCTGCCTCTGAGACATTACAACTCGGCTTTTCTGATCCCAAGCCCAGTCCTGTATCCACCAGCTCACCTGACTGGGGGAGGATGCTGTAAGAAAATGTATCCCTTTTGAAGGAGGAAAATGCTCTAAATCACTATTGATCAGAGAAATGCAAAGTAAGACAACTCTGAGGTGCCACTACACACCTGCCAGATTGGCTAAGATGGAAGGAAAAGATGATGACAAATGTTGGAGGGGACATGGGAAAAGTGGGACACTGGTGCATTGTTGGTGGAGTTGTGAAAGAATCCGGCCATTCTGGAGAGCAACATGGGCTATGCCCAAAGGCTTATCTAACTGTGCATATCCTGTCTCTACTGGGCCTGTATCCCAAAGAAATCATAAAAAAAAAGGGGAAAATGGAGGAAAAGCCTTATTGTTGATCAATAAGTATTTATTAAGCACCTACTATTAATCAATGAGCATTTATTAAGCACCTACTATGTTGACAAATTTTATTAAACACTTATTAAATTGGTCAATAAACATTTATTAAGCACCTATTGTTGATCGATAAATATTTATTAAGCACCCACTATGTTGGACAATAAACATGTATTAAGCATCTACTATGTGCCAAGGTACTGTGCTAATCCTACCTTGGTGATGCAAGCACTCACAAGTTGGAATGAAACCTCAAAATTAATACCTGGCTCCTGCTAGAAAGATCGTGGGTTCAGGCTGGGCGAGGGGATGGGGGTGGGGAGGAGATGGCTACTCAGCTAGAGAAAGGCTCTGCCTGGACCTCTCTAGTAGAAGCAGCGAGGAAGGGACCCATCTCACCCCCAAAGGGCTCACCGCGACGCTTCAAGCTGAGCATCAGCCCACCCGGAGGGAGGGAACAAACCCCCTGGGGGTGGGAGACAAGGTCAGGCAGACCAGTTCCTGGGAGCCAGCCCTCCCTCCTCCCTGCTCTGAGGCCAGGTTCTGCAGCCAGCAGCCTCCCATCAGATCTGAGCCCTGGAGGCTGGAGTCAGAACTGTCCAGTCCAGTTAGGAGTGAAGACCATTGATCTGAGGCAGAGCAGGCAGGCAGGAGCCGAAATCCCAGCCTGGATGGATGGGCGCAGGAAGGAGATGCCCGGAGCTATGGGCAGCCACGCCCCTACGTGTGCCCTCTGGACTCCGGCGTGCACGTGCCCACCCCCAGAGCCAGGTACTGGGCCCGGCCCCAAAGCCGAGGCAGAGGCAGCGGCCACAAAAACTCCTCCGCTTGGGAGCCCAGGGCCTGCTGTCAGCCCGTCCTTCATGCGCATTTCTTGTCACAGTGGAGGTCAGGCCTCCCGAGCTTTCCTCGAGAGCTGAGTTGGTCCATATGGCTGGCAATATGCTGGCAATATGGGTTGGCTGCTCGCTGGGGCTGAGCAGATGGATGTGACAAGCCCACCATCACACCGGCCACGCTCCGGACACCTCTCTCCCGGCCACGTTCCCAGAAGCCAAAGATTAATGAGGGGCGAGGCCGGGCCGTGGTGGGGGACAGAACGGGGGTCAGGCCCTGCCCAGACGGGGAGGGATCAGGACCCAGGACTTGGCCACTTTCCTGAGCTCCTGCCCTGCTCTGACCCAAGCAGATGCCTGTGGAAGCCCATCTGGAGCAGGGCTGGGGCTCCTGGGGGAGAAAAGCCAGGCCTGGAGGCGTCTGGGAAAATGGTGGCCCGGAGAGCTCTGGCTTTCCTGGGCCTGGACGTGTCCCCCCGCCCCTCCCACCTCCAGATGGAGCCCCACCAGGCTCTGGAGACGAATCCGATCTCCCCCACCCCCCAAGCCCACATGGGACTGTACTTGGGAGCTTCCACCAAGCCCCTTCTAAAGAACAACAGAACAGAACTTTGGCCCATCTCTGGATGGGCCAAAGAGACGGGTCAGCAAGAAAGAGAAGGGGTTTGCTGATCTGCCTCTGAGCATGGGATGTCTGAGACATCCCAGGGCAGAGCGGTCACAGAGGGGGAGAAGATGAGGTGGTCCATCAGAGACCCCCAAAGACGGGAGTTTTATAAACGAGCCCTTTGAGATAATCCAGCCAAACTCTCCATTTGACATATGAGGAAGGGGAGACACGCACAACTAAGCAAGGTCTTCTCCGTCAAAATCCACTGATCTTTCCAGCTTGAGCCAGCCCGACTATGGGTGACTATGTGCCCATGGGCAAATCCCATCCCTTACTGGACCTCAGTTCTCTCATCTGTAAACTGGGTAGGAGGTTACCTCTAGCAGTTACCTGACAGAGCTACGGGGAGGACCAAAGGAGACAAGCTTTCTAAAAACGATGACTGTTATCATTATCGCCGCTTAAGAACGCCCCAATAGTGCCACACTGGTGCGTTAGCAAATGTTTAACAACCAGCTGCCCCCAAAGCAGGACACACTCCTAAGTGTGCCCCTGTCCCCGTCACCTTCTCAGGGCTAGAAAATCCTTGAACAA
The DNA here is from genome assembly GCF_048593235.1 of Sminthopsis crassicaudata. NCBI lineage: Eukaryota > Metazoa > Chordata > Mammalia > Dasyuromorphia > Dasyuridae > Sminthopsis > Sminthopsis crassicaudata. The sequence goes on along the minus strand of NC_133619.1, from coordinate 620,661,734 downwards.
CATACCAAGGCCTGATCAGCGAAATGCTCAGACGTTTTTAGCAAAGACACAGGGGGCTGGAGCAAGCCCGGAAGAAAACAATCAGTGCAGTGGAGGCTTGGAGGAGCTAGGAATGCTCAGCCGGGGGAAGATGAGAGAACTTTGGCCAACAGAAGACCGGATCAGGATAATGGACAGATCAGGAAGGTGCAGTTTTGGCTTAAAGTAAGGGGGGAAACGTGGTCCATTCACAAGTCACAATCAGAACTGCTGAGGAGAACGGACTTTAAGCAAAGGCCAGACTGGCCTAGGTGACTCAACTCTAAGAGCCTTCTGCCCGGAAGCACTGCAAATGCTGACCACGGGGAGCTAGGCCAGACCCCCACCCTGTTCCCCACGGACAGCATGGCAAGGTGGCTAGAGAACTGGACTGGAAGCTGAGAACCCCAGTCTCAGGTCCGGCCTAAGTGACCCCGGATCTCTTAGAGCCCTAAAAGACCCTCCAAAGTTGTCAGTTGAAGAGAAGATACTGACTTGTACTGGTGAAGGGGGTTTCCTACTAGATTAATCAATAAACATATATTAAGCACCTACTATGTTAGTCAATAACATTTATTAAGCACCTACTATGTTGGTCCAGCCTGGGAATTCCCAATAAAAATCACAGGTCCATGACAGCCCTCTTTGTGGTGGCCAGAAACTGGAAACTGAGCGGATGCCCATCAATTGGAGATTGGCTGAATAAATTGTGGTACATGAATAGTATGGAATATTACTGTTCTGTAAGAAATGACCAGCAGGATGATTTCAGAAAGGCCTGGAGAGACTTACATGAACTGATGCTGAGTGAAATGAGCAGAACCAGGAGATCGTTGTATATTTCAACAACAACACTGTATGATGATCAATTCTGATGGGCGTGGCCCTCTCCAACAATGAGGTGAACCAAATCAGTTCCAACAGAGCAGTAATGAACTGAACCAGCTACACCCAGCGAAAGAACCCTGGAAAATGAGTATGAACCACTACATAGAATTCCCAATCCCTCTATTTTTGTCCTCCTGCATTTTTTATTTCATTCACAGGCTTATTGCACACTGTTTCAAAGTCCGATTCTTTTTGTGCAGCAAAATAACTGTATGGACATGTATACATATATTGTATTTAACTTATACTTTAACATATTTAACATGTATTGATCAACGTGCCATCTGGGGGAGGGGGGAAGGAGGGGAAAAGTTGAAACAAAAGGTTTTGCAATTGTCAATGCTGGAAAATTACCCATGCATAAAATGTTTGTAAAAATAAAAAAAAATTAAACAAAAATTAAAAAAAACCACAGGTCCGGTGATTCGGCAAATTTCAAGCAGAATTTGAACCCAAGCACCCCAAATCCAGGCCTCCCTACAGGGTGGTGCTGGACACTTTCTAGACGACAACCCACCTTCTGCTGCACAGGCCTGTGATCACACAGGATCACATGAAGTCCCCAAATGGCAGGATAGTCGTGGGAAACTCAAGTCGCCCAGCCCCCCTGGATTTACCGCCAATCTTTCTAAGCTCTGGGATCTTATGAGCTTCATTAAAGTGCCAGGATGCATCGAATCCCGGAGGAGCCGCGGAGCCCACAGCCCGTGCCAGGTACAAATTCCCATGTTGACTCTTCCCTCGGGAATCACGGGGAATGGAAATATCAGAAAAGGAAAAACTAATGGGCATGTTTTGCCCAGTGAAAGTAGAAAACAAAACAAAAAAATAAAACCCTGAAAAAACACAGCAGGATAGGAAGCAATTATCTCATCATTAGGGGGGCTTGTTTTGGGGGTGTTGGTTATTTGGGTTGCTTGGGAGTAGGTGAAAAGGGTTAGGCTTTGATGAGACTTTTCCTGGTTCCACACCCAGGGGTTATCTTCAGGAATGGGCCTGAGACCGTCCCCCATCCTCTGGAGCCCCAAATGTGACTTTGTCACCCTATTAACTCATAGTGAGCCCTGATAGGACTGGACAGTCATGGGGTGATTTCTAAGGAACCTTGGAAAGCCACCCAGTCTTTCTCTGCTTTATTTTACAGAGGAGGGAATTAAAACCCAGGCCTATGGAGGCTCAACAGCTGGCTTTGGAGGCCAGTTCAAGTCCTGTCTCTGACCCACCCTGACTGGGGGACCCTAAGCAAATCATGATTAATGCCCCGGATAAATCTCTAAACCTATAAATTAAAGACAACGTTCCCACTTGAATTGGTAAAGGGAATTTCCTCACATGGGAGTTCTCTCTACCAATGAAATCCCAGTCCCAGTCCCTATCTGGATAGGAAATGGCAAAGCAAGAATTTGAACTCAGGCCTGGTGTCAAATCACCTGTTCATCCCACTATGCCGTACCTTGTTTAATACATGCACTAAACTCTCCAGATGTTTTCCAACAAAATGCTGCCCAGATGTTTCCTTTTGATCTTACATTTAGGAAGTTGATTTTTTGAACCCAAGAGTAAGACTTTACATTGACCTCCATTAAACTTCATTCTGTCACGTTCTCAGTATCTTAGCCCATCCCATTTTTGGTCTTCCACAATCTGGCTCCAACTTACCTATCCAGCCATATCTCAGCCTTCTCCTCACTCATCTGATGTCCCAGCTAGGGAGACTGGACCACTCTTTGTCCACTATTCTTACTCTCCCCACTGCTGGCCTGTGCCTTTCCTCCATCGCTCCCTCCCTCCCTCCCTCTCTCCCTCCCTCCCTCCCTCCCTTCCTCCCTCCTTCCCTCCCTCCCTTCCTTCCTTCCTTCCTTCCCTCCTTCCTTCCCTCCTTCCTTCCCTCCTTCCTTCCCTCCTTCCTTCCTTCCTTCCTTCCTTCCTTCCTTCCTTCCTTCCTTCCTTCCTTCCTTCCTTCCTTCTTTCCTTCCTTCTTTCCTTCCTTCCTTTCTTCCTTCCTTCCTTCCTTCCTTCCTTCCTTCCTTCCTTCCTTCCTTCCTTCCTTCCTTCCTTCCTTCCTTCCTTCTTTCCTTCCTTCTTTCCTTCCTTCCTTCCTTCCTTCCTTCCTTCCTTCCTTCCTTCCTTCCTTCCTTCCTTCCTTCCTTCCTTCCTTCCTTCCTTCCTTCCTTCCTTCCTTCCTTCCTTCCTTCCTTCCTTCCTTCCTTCGCTTTTGTTTTAATTAAAGCTTTTTATTTTCAAAATATATCATGGATAATTTTCAACAATCATCCTTAAAAATTTTGTGTCCTAAATTTTCCCCCCTGCTTTTCCCTCACCCCCACTCCCAGACGGCAAGTAATGCAACATATGTTAAACATATGCAATTATTCTACACAGATTTCCACAAATATCACCACAAACCCCCACCTTCCTGTATATCCACCAGCTAAGGGTCTTCCCTCTTTATCCAAGCCTAAACTAAATGACTAGAAAGTATCTCCCAGCTTTCCCACTAGCATGCTATGAACTCAGACGACACTACTTCCATGAAACCCTCTTTGACAGCTTCCTGCCCCTGTCCACAGATTTTTGCTTAGACTCTTTTGCACCCACTTACTCTCCCTTGTTGTCATGGAATTATTTGTGTATTTTTTTTCTTATTTAATATTTAATTTTTCCCAATTACATGTAAAATCAATTTTATTTCTTTTTTTTTGTGTGTATATAAATTTTGCGTTCTAAAATCTCTCCTTCAATGAGAAAGCAAGCAATTTGACAGAGTTTTAAACATATTTCCAAGTAAGTCATTCTGTGAAAGAAAACACAGCAAAAAACCCAAGAAAAATAAAGAAAATAAAGAATAAGTGTCTTTGATCCATATTCAAGCTGTATTAATTCTTTCTCTGGAGATGGAGAGCACTTTTCATCATATTGCAGAATTGCCTTGGATTATTGTATTGCTGAGAATCTCTAAGTTATTCACAGTAGGCCATCATGCAATATTGGTATTACTGTTTACAATGTTCTTCTGGTCCTGCTCATTTCACTTTGCATCAGTTCATGTGAGGCTTCCCCTGTGTTTTTTAAGAGTATCCTGCTCATCATTTCTTATAGCACCATAGTATTCCATCACAATCATAGCACAATTTGTTCAGCCATTCTCCTTGATTTCCAATTCTTTGCCACCACTAAAAGAGAGGCCATAAATATTTTTGTACATGTAGATCCTTTTCCTTTTTGTTTTTTCTCTCTTTGGTATAGAGACCTAGTAGTGATATTGCTGGGATTTTTGCCCACGTAGATCCTTTTCCTTTTTATTTTTTATCTCTTTGATATATGGACTTAGTAGTGGTATTGCTGGGTCAAAGGGTATGCATAGTTTTATAGCCCTTTGGGCATAGTTCAAAATTGCTCTCCAGAATGATTGAATTATTTGTGATTTTCCCCCTAAGATCGATCAGTATCAGAGATACCTTTGAATCTCTAGGACCAAGCATAGGTACTGGCCCACAGAAGACATTTAATTATTTTTTTTTAATTAAAGCTTTTTATTTTCAAACATATGCATGGATAATTTTTCAACACTGACCCTTGCAAAACCTTGTTCCAATTTCCCTCTTTTCCCCTCCCCCTCCCCTAAATGGCAAGCAATCCAACATACAGACATTGAATTTAACGAATGACTGATGCAGAAAGACCAGGATCGGTGGAGATCACAAGATCCACCCACTGAGGCTCTGGGCCAAACAAAAGCCCTCTGGGGGATGAGTCCTGCTCTGAGCAGACGCCCATCCCCCAGGGCCCCACCCTAATTGTGTCCCTAATACTGGCACAGCCCTCAGCTGGTCCCTCCAGAGCAACTCCATGCCCGACTTTGCATCTAATTTGCAAAATGCCACCTGGACGCCGAGGGGCCTGGTGACTGGTCTCACGGCTCCCCAAGGTGGCGCTACCCGCCAGACGACCAATGCCCATCTAGGAAGACATATTCTAGCCTGAATGGGCACCCGGGCACCCATTTCTCAACAGAATTCCTCCCTACAAGTTCAAAGTCCAGAGTCTCTGAGCCCAAATGACGGATGGGAGGGAATGAGACACACCTGTCCTTGGCGCCCAGAGGGCGGGGGTGCCAAGGATGCCAGCCCTCGGTCAGGATCATCGTCCTCCACCTCACCTTCAACTACTCCACGACGCCAGCCCTGTGCCCCCGGCCCACCGTCCTCTCTCAAGTCCCCGGGCAATACAATTCAAGAATTATCCAGTAACAGTAAGATCTGCCTCCGGGGGAAGGGCCTGCCTCCTTGTGCCCAGCTGTGGGCACACACTGGCAGCAATCATTCTCTTGTCCAGTGCCAAGGATCAGGCCCAGCTTCACAACTAGAGATTCCTTCAGTTTCCATTTAGCTGGGATGACGCCATCATGGCCCTGATGGAGGGACAACTTCTCCAGGGGTGTTACAACAGGACCCAGCCTTTACTGGTCCTACCTCTTCCCAGTGAACATGGACGCCTTTAACCATCCTGCGATTCTCCCCACCCTTCCTTGTGTATTTTCTCCTATTCCAATACAAGAAGCTCCTTGAGGGCAGATGAGACTTTCTCTTATGCTTTTAATATAGAACCCAGTAAGCACTTAATATATATATTTTCCATTTATTCATGATCTGGCTTTACCCACTCCTACCTGCATGACTTGAAACAAAATCTAAATTTCCACGGTCGTCATTTTCCCCAAATGCAAAGTATGAAGGTTGAACTAGTCCCTTCCAGGCTTGGATCTACAACCCAATATTGTATTCTTTCAATATAAACTCCTGGAAGGCAAAAGCTGTTTTTCATTATTAAGCTGACATGCTTAACAAAACAATAAATCACATTTGATTTGTCGCATTTGTTGGTGTCTGAGGTATTTAAATGCTCATTATGAAAATGGAGCAGTAGGCTCTTGGAAACTGGTGTGAACTGCCCCCAATTCTAATCCTGGCTCTCCCACTAACTCACTGTGATCCTTGGGTAAGGCATTCCAATTCAGTTTCCTCACGAGTGGGATCAGTGCCCGAGGAGAGCACAGATTCAGAGCTCCAAAAGACTTTGGAGGTAATTTAGTCTAACGTACCCATTTTACAGATGGCTCAGAAAGGGCTCAATAATAATAAATGCTTGTTAATTTGGTTCAGGTCTGAGAATAAGCCTCCTAATTGTCAGGAAAAATGACTCGTTGCCTTTTCATTTATATCCCCAGACTCAGGTATAGAGTTCAAGATAGTTTTTGCTGGAAAGATCACTCGATTTGGAATCAAAAACTCCAATCAAATCTTCCCCCTCCTCCAAATACAAACTTTGTGACCACCAGGCAATATCATTTCACTTCTGAATCTTAATTTCACTTTCTTCTCCATAAAATGGGGTGAACAGCTAGACAATGTCATTGATGGAAACTGGGAGACTCATCTTCCTGAGTTCAAATCCAAAATAATTTTGGAAAAAATGGATGTAAAGGACTTTGTAAACTTTAATGCACCAGATGAGTACCAGCTATTATTATTTTTACTAATTAATGCTGATATTTGCTAATTTGTAAATCAGAGAAATTTCAAGCTCTTTTACCGGCACTTAGGAAATTGTGGATTGTCAGAGACCGAGGGGAGCTTAGAAACTCTCTCCCCTCCATCTGTAAAATGGGCACATTAGAGGAAATGTCTTCTAAAGTCATCTGGAACTCTGAATCTGTGATTAATCCTATTCATTAGGAAAAGTAATTGAAGTGATTTACTCAAGGATCACAGTGAGTTAATGGGAGAGACAGGATTAAGGAGTGTGCTGGAGGCAGCTCATACCAGCTTCCAAGAGCCTACTGTTACATTTTCATACTGAGCATTTGTACACCTCAGAAACCAGCAAATGCTACAAATCAGGACTTGATTTATTATTTTGTGGATCACCTAGGCTTAAGAAAGTCAGCCAATAAATGTTTGTTAAGCAGCTGCTACATGCCAAACATTGTGCTAGGAGAAAAAAAAAAGTGGTGGTGGAGAAAATATAATAATCAAGATTAAACTTTAAAATGTGATGGAATACATTTCCCATCCCCCAGCGCTGCTCCTCCCCACCCTGAGAGCCACTTGTTAAACATTTACTAGCACGCCACAGATTACAATTCAGTTCTCATTTCCAGGTCATTCCCATAACCACCCATAAGGAAGCCAATATTCTTTCATCTCATCCCAGGGAGTCCTATTCCCTTATTTCACAGGCAAAAAACACTGAGGCGCAGGAAATATAAATGTTGAATACCATTTGAATAAACACTGAATCCCATGAATAAGAACTTGGATAAAGTAAAATAAATCTTTCCTAAGTAACTCAGGTCCTAAACTTCAAGTGTAGTGGAAGTTTTTAGAGAATTGTGCTGCCTTTGAGCAACACCTAACACCCTGTACCAAGAGAAGTCAAAATGGGCTCACAGTTTGGACAAAAAGGGTGATGCTATGAACAAGAGATAGTCTACCTCTCAGATCTGTGTTGAGAAGAAAGGAATTTATAGCCAACAAAGAATTAGAGAACATTACAAAATGCAAAATGGATATTTTTGATTATATTAAATTTAAAAGTTTTTGTACAAACAAAACCAATGCAGCCAAGATTAGAAAGGAAGAAGAAAACTGGGAAAAACATTTTACATCTAAGGGTTCTGATAAAGGCCTCATTTCTAAAACACAGAGAAGTGACTTAATTTGTAAGAATACAAGCCATTTGATAAATGGTCAAAAGATATGAACGGACAATTTTCAGATGAAGACATTAAAACCATTTCTAGTTATGTGAAAAAAATTCTTTAAATCACTATCAATTAGAGAAATACAAATGAAGACACTTCTGACCACCCCTACCATTTTGCTTTGGTTTAGAGCCCCTTAGGAGAGGGTCCTTCAGCCAAGATTGAGCCCCCCAAGAGAAGTGATTTGGGGGCCCGTCCCAGAAAAGCATTCCGCCCATTCTGACCAAGGGGAATCTTGCCTCCCTCTCCCTCTAAGAGTTTCCCTGGACAGATCAGGGAGTTGTTACCTTGCATCCAGAAGGGCCGGGGTCCGAAGTCCATTCCAACCTGCTGGGGTTTTTCTTTTTCCCCTTGGCAAGGAGGGGCTAATGACTGTGGGCAGAGATTGGGCAGCTGGAAGAGGAAGAGAGTTTTGCCTTCAATCAGCGGAGTCTGTTGGTCCTAGAAAAACCAAAAAAAGAACAATAGAATATTGGTCCTCCATGTTATAGATGCTGTGGGTCAGAACAAGGGGCAATGGGATGCAATACATTACATGATAACCAATCAATAAAATGGGCCAAGAGATCCCAGGGTCCCGAATGCCATCAAGTAATGGAGTGGGAGTTGTGTGAAATCTTAGTCAATAACCAAGCATCAAAGTCCCAGGCCTGGCGTTCCAATGCTTTAGGCGATATTTGGCCAATCAATCATTATGAGACTTGGCACCCAAAGGCTGAGCCAATCAAGGGTAAACACTAATAGCCTCATCAAGTATAAACTTGAACCATCCTCCCACACATCCCCTCCAACTTCCAGCAGAGTGCCATGAACAATGTCTAATTCAGCCCAGAGCACCTCCTAGGTATGAAGAACCCACGGGAAGGCCCGGGAAAGACCCACTTGGGACAAACCAGTGGAATTCAAGGGAAGGGGTCCGGCCTCGGGGCCAGTATCTCTTCTGACTCAATTTGACTCAACAAACACCCACTAGCTGCAAAGGTGCTAGGGTGTTGTTTTTTTTTTTAATGTAGACAGAAAAAAAAATAGAATTTACATAAAAGATGAATGTAATTTCCAGGAGAGCTCTAACATTTGTGGGAATTAGTCTTTGAGTAGGAGGATGTCCCCACACAGTGCTCTGAAGAAAACCAGGGAGGGAGCTGAGGAGGAGGGCAGATTCAAGACATGGGGGCCTACTGGGCAAGGACACACCCCAGCGAGGGGACTGGAAAAGGAAGAAGAACACGAAATGAGTCCAGAAAGAGGGAGAAGAGATTTTGGAGGTGCTACATGACAGGTCGAGGCCTTTGTATTTTGTCCTAATGTAATAAGGAGCTATTGAAGGTTATGAAATAGGGGAGGGACGTGTTCACTCTTCTGAGTTTTAGGAGTATCATTTTTAATAGGAAATGGATTGGAGAGGAATGAAAGTGGAAGCCCAACAGGGTCCAATCAGGACGCAATAATCCTTACCGGGACCACTGAGCCGACACCCAACCTATCAATCCATCAACACTGACCAACCTATTATCAGTAAACATTTATTATGCACCTACTATGTGCCAGGCATTGTGCTAAGAGTCGGGGATACAGAAAGAGATAAAAGAGCCTCCATCCTCTGGGAGCTTACAATCTACTGGGGGAGACAATAAGCCAATAAATATGTACAACGCGTTTGTAAATATGGATAAATAGGAAATATTTAACAGAGGGGCGGCATTGGGATTTAAAAGGCCGTAGAAGATGAGATTTTAGATTTAGATTTCAGAGCCAGGGAGATCAGAAGAGGAGACGGAATCAGGACAGAGGTCGGCTCACAAGGCTCCAAATCCTTAGCTTCAGAATACCCAGAATACCCAGAAAAAGTCAACACTTCCAACTGCAGATGTGCCCCCTATGCGCGTGCGCCGGGTCTGAGAGGCACACGCCCCCTCACCTCAAGCTCCTCCTGTTTCCCCAGGTGTGCTGACCCACCCCCACCCTCAATCACACACTCACAGTCACACACACTGAAGTGCAGGCCCTCAGTCACACAGACTCACACACACACTTGTTCACACCCACACATGTAAATACTCACTCATACACTTGTTCACACTTAGTACTCACATACACCTGATCACACTTACACACTTAAGTACTCATACACACTTGTTCACACTCACTTAAATACTCACACGGACACACTTGTTCACACTTAAGTACTCACACTTGTTCACTTACATGCTCACACAAAGGCACATTCACACACACTTGTTCACACTCACACACTTAAATATTCACACTCTCACACACTTGTTCACACTTACAGACTTAAATACTCACACTCACACACTTGTTCACACTTAAATACTCACACACTTATTCATACTTAAGTACTCACATACACTTGTTCACACTTACATGCTCACACAAAGGCACATTCACACACACTTGTTCACAATCACACACTTAAATACTCATACTCACATACACTTGTTCACACACACTTAAATACACTCACACACTTGTTCACACTAAGTACTCACATACACTTGATCACACTTACATGCTTAAGTACTCACACTCACACACGTGTTCACACTTACACACTTAAGTACTCACACTCACACACTTGTTCACACTTAAATACTCACACTCCCACACACTTAAATACTCACATACACTTGTTCACACTTACATGCTCACACAAAGGCACATTCACACACACTTGTTCACACTCACATACTTAAATACTCATACTCACATGCACTTGTTCACACACACTTAAATACACTCACACACTTGTTCACACTTAAATACTCACACACTTGTTCACACTTAAGTACTCACATACACTTGATCACACTTATATACTTAAGTATTCACACACACTTAAGTACTCACACTCACACACTTGTTCACACTCATACCATCACACATACATACCTGCATAGCCTCAATAACACACACACACACACACACACACACACACACACACTCCAAAAAGGGGCTGTTAACATATTTTTGTCGATTTTTGTCGATAGTTGCCCAAGCCAAAAAGCCACTGCCCTGCTACTGGCAGCCTTTGTGTTAATTTAAGCAAATATTGTGGCGTTTCCATGGCAATCCCTGTTTTGAATATCCACTACAAGTTACTTTTTTAAAGGGCTTTTCCTGTTTGTGTTTCAACTTCAAACCTGTAAATATTTCAGCCTCCCCCCAACAAGCGGTTAGCGCTGGCGTTCAAAGCTCTCCCCGCGCCGGCGGCTCCCCGGCCGGGACTGCGCTCCCAGAGGTCAGCCTGCACGGGGTGTGGACACCCCCACCCGCCCTGCGCCCGCCGGCACCGCGCATGGAGGGTCAGGCCTGAAACTCTGGCTCGGCCTCCCTGTGTCAGCCCCGCACAAGGGGTGATTGCGGCATCCCCGGTATCTGTCTGGTTCCCAAAGTGGGTGAGCGGAGCTGGCGCTGACGTCACAGCCTGGCATGGTGTGGGCAGCTGCCAGGCAGGTTTCCCCCACTCACCCCGACCCTCCCAGCCCCTGGGCCTCCCAGGCGAGGGAAACACAGGGCAGGCCCAGGGGCCCGGAGCGGCTCCCATCTCCCAGACCGTGGCACCGACCAGCAGCGGGTCCTGGATCCCCTCTCCCTGCTTGCCCACCCAGCCCTCTGGGACAACCATTTCCCTAAGCGACTCCTCCAAGAAGGCAGAGATCCCTCAGCCAGGTTGGGGCCCCAGGGTCCCACCCCCCCCTGTAGCACAACACAGGGTTAACAGTGGGATTTCCTGGTTTCCATGGATTCTGGCCAAGCCCCTAATGTGAGTTTCGTGTGATTTGGGGGAAGTGAATTTCCTTTGTTTTCCAGTTTGGGAATTTTTTTTTCTTTAAAAAAGAGGAAAAAACACTTTAATGGGGATGTCGAGGGCATTAGGAGACTCACTCCTTGGGGGCTGGGCTCATTGCCTGTCAGCTCAGAATTCCCACAAGGTCCTTCCTGGACATCCCAGCCCCGAGCAAAGGTTTCCTACGGACCCCCGTCCTGTGGACCCAGAAAAGTGTCTTTAAAGGCACAAAACAAAATATTGAGAATTAGAAAGGAAAGCAAAGGCGGGACGAGGAAGGGGGCGCGCTTCTGATCTACCCGAGGACTCTGCTTGGAAACGAACAGGATCCCCCGTCAACTTCCCTCCGCTTTTTAAAGATGGCTTCTCCCGAGGCCAGATGGGGAGTTCTAGGCCATTCAGTCCCAGAAAGTTTCCCCAAGTCAAGTCATCCCTGAATTCTGGACGCCGAGCCAGACGAGTCACAGAATGGAGGCAAAGGCAAACACGGCCCTTTTCTCCACAGAGCTTAACGGCCCTGAAATACCCGGTGTCCCAGGCTCAAAGGCAGGTCCAGTGTCTAAATGACAACACCCCTTCTTGGGGTCTTAGTGTGAAGGAGTACTTTAAAAAACCCATCCCCATCCATTAGGCACTTGCTGTGTACCCAGGGGCTTAAAGTCTACAAGGAAGATACAATATAGTCATAGAGAAGCTCAACACAAGAAACATTTGTGGTCATGGGGGTGGGGCGGGGTCGAGCTACCTCCGAGAAAATTGGGGAAGGCTTCTTGGAGGAAATGGCTAATTACAGAGAGGTGAGACAGACACTGGGCATGGCCTCGGTCCAGGGCCGCCTCCAGCGAGCAGGGCTGACTGGGCCATCAGGAATGTCCCAGCTCGGCCGGAGCGGGCGTGCCCCAACCCCGCAGGTGGCCGCCGCCGGCCCCAAGGTGAGGATCCCTCCCGGACCAGACACTTAGGAAGTGTGGGGCCGGGCGGGGCGTCCCGGGACTGTCCCCGGCCGGCCACCCTGACCCACTTACCCAACCAGGCCACAGCACCGGGGCCGGGGCGGGCCCTCCCGCGGCACGGGCAGCTTCCGCCCAGAGCGCTGTGAACAGGAGCTGCAGGGAGCCAAGAGGTGGCTCCGGCCTCCCGGGCGGCCCCCGCCCCCCAACCTCTGGCTCTAGGGAGACCTCTGGCCTATGTGGGAGCCCTCCCCCGCGGCTGCCTTCTGCGCTGGAGCCGAGGTTCTGGGAGCACCAAGAGGCTTTTCTGCGTGTCCCCCACACCTCGGCACCCGCTTGGTACACAGCAAGTGCCTAATAAGTGCTTCTCATTCATTCGTTCTCATTCCTGGCCATGCTCGGAAATCCCAGAAGGCAGAAGGAAAGCTCACACTCCATCCTTTCCTGCAGTCCTACATCTAGGCCCTAAGTTGTAGCACTGAGCCCCGGGTGTGGGAGAGCCCCGGGTGTGGGAGAGCCCCGGGGCTGATGCTCCCTCTGCTGCGCACTAACCGTCCCCAGGACAGTGTGCACAGGGGCTCTGCAGGACTGAGTGCCCAGGGCTCCCTCTCCTCACTCACCTCCCCCAAACGGCCTCCACTTCTCTCTCTGGCTCATTATTTGAAGGAATCTGGAGCGGGCTGAGGGGAGGCGGGAGGGAGGCTGCGGGGGAGGCCGGGGGAGAGGCTGGGGAGAGGCTGGGGGGAGGCTGCAGGGGAGGCCAGGGAGAGAATGGGGAGAGGAGGCCAGGGGGAGGCTGGGGGGGGAGGCCAGGAGGAGGCTGGGGGAGAGGCTGTGGGGGAGGCTGGGGGAGAGGCTGGGAGGGGAAGCCGGGGGAGAGGCTGGGGGGAGGCCGGGGGAGAGGATGGGGAGAGGCTGGGGGGAGGCCAGGGGAGGCTGTGGGGAGGCCATTTTGGCCTCTGTGTTTTGCGCACCGTCCTGCTCCCACCTTTGTGACTCTCAGGCTCTCCTCCCTTGCCAAGAATGTGCTCTAGCTCTGGAATTCCTCGCTCCCCGTGCACCTCAGCTCAAGTGGTTCCACCTCCCAGCCCAGCTTCCCTGTGCTAGCCCAAACCCTCGGACGTTGCGGATTTTTGGTAACCCTCCGTCCCAGCCGCCGGACACGAGCTCCTTGAGGGCCGGCTGGCTGGAGCGAAGCCCTCCTACCCGCGTGCCTGGGGGAATGGCCTGGTGTCGGAAGTAGCCGGGCGGCTCAGGGGACCCGGTCCTGGGCACGGGATGGAGGTGATTCAATATACTGGACTACCTGCCCCCTGGGGAGGGGCGGGGGAAGCTGGGAATCGGAACACAAGGCTTTGCAAGGGCTGATGTCAAAGACTTGCCCACGCAGGGCGCTTTGAAAAATAACAAGCTTTAATTAAAAAAAAGAAAAAAAGAAAAACCTGAGTTCAAATCCAGCCCCAGACTGCTACCAAGAGCTCGCTGAACGAATGACCCCCCACCAACGGGCAGAGGCGGGAGGGAGGCCGAGCTCTTGTGAACGGGCCTTGTTTGACCCCCGTCCTCTCCCCTGTGCCGAGGTGGGGCAGACCCCCCAGCCCAAGAGCCCGGCTCTCCCTCGCTCTCCCTGAGCTCCCACGGAGCTGAGCTCCAGGGCCCGCCGCCGCCCAGCAGCAACCAGGCCCGGAGCCCGCCGACTCGGGGAGGCCTTCCCGCGGCCCGGGATCCCGGCTGCTCCGGGCCGGGCTGGCCACATGAAGGCTCTGGCAGCCCCGGCTCAGAGCGCGCTGCTGGCTCCCCCCACGCAGAAGGAGCCAGGCCTTGGGCTCCCCTCCTTCCCCCAGGGTCACCTTGGGCAGGGGCTCCTCAGAAACTGAGAAAAGAACGTCTGGCTCATGGACCCTCCCCTTCCTTTAATGAGGGAAGCCCCCAATTTGTCCAGAGTCACATTATATTCGGGAGGGACCAAAAAGACCACCAAGTGCAATCTCTCTGCTTCTGTCTCTCTCTCTCTCTGTCTCTGTCTCTCTCTCTCCCCCTCTCCTCTCTCTCTCTGTCTCTCTGTCTCTCTGTCTCTCTCTCTCTCTGTCTCTCTGTCTCTCTCTCTGTCTCTCTGTCTCTCTCTCTCTCTGTCTCTCTGTCTCTCTCTCTGTCTCTCTCTGTCTCTGTCTCTCTCTCTCCCCCTCTCCTCTCTCTCTCTGTCTCTCTCTGTCTCTGTCTCTCTCTCTGCTTCTGTCTCTCTCTCTCTCTGTCTCTGTCTCTCTCTCTCCCCCTCTCCTCTCTCTCTCTGTCTCTCTGCTTCTGTCTCTCTCTCTCTCTGTCTCTGTCTCTCTCTCTCCCCCTCTCCTCTCTCTCTCTGTCTCTCTGTCTCTCTGTCTCTCTCTCTCTCTGTCTCTCTGTCTCTCTCTCTGTCT
>NC_133619.1:620591893-620641893 GCF_048593235.1 Sminthopsis crassicaudata | reverse complement strand
GCCGCCGCGCTCGGGCCAGGGTTGACGGCTCAGCCCTTTCTGCCATCGACCACCCAGACTCATTCAGATATTTCCTCTCTCCATTTCTTCCTTTCTTTTTTTTTAAATTTAATGTTCTCTATAATTCATCCGTCCCAGAAGATAATCGATAGAGTCCGTAATGAAAATCTGAGCCATATTTTATGAGCCGCCGTAAGCTGAAGGGCCACCTCAGCAGGGCTGTGCTGGCTTTGGGATCTGTCTCCCCCCCCCCCCCCCCCCCCCCCGTGGATGGCTGCCCCCCGCTCAGCGATGACCACGAGAGGCGCCCACGTCGCTCCAGGCCCCTCTTCCTGCCAGTCTGACCCGAGCAAAGGCTCAGTGAGCCGGGCCGGATCTTCCCCTGAGGGTCTCGAGGACGCCAGGCCTGCTGCACCCGCTCGGGACGCCCCTCCCGTCCGGATCCCCACGGTCAAGCGCAGAGCCCTCCCCCCTCCGGCCGCTCCCATCCCCCAGCCAGCGAGGATGACGGCTTGGAGTCAGGGAGACCTCGGCTCGCTCATCCCAATCCATACACGCGCATTTATTAAGTGCCTACTAGGTGCCAGAAAGAGGTAAAGTTCTCGGAGCAGGGAGGCCTTGGCTGCCCCCCCCCCCCCCCCCCCCCCCCCCCCCCCGCTGGGCTGAGGGGCCTGGACGCGAGCTCCGCGTCTCAGAACGGAGAAAACGTCGATTCTGCAAAGGAAGATTCGGAGCGGGCTCCACGCCCGGGACTGGCAGCTGCGGGGGGCGCTCCCCGCACCCAAACCTCATAATGAAAAATGGGAACTTTCTGCCCTCGAGGAGCTTCCCGTCATCCGGGCCCCAAGTGAGAGTAAAGTACAGGAGAGTGCAGGATTCCATGCACATTATTCTGGGCGCGCGTGCCCTCACAGGGGACGAGGACTTTAAGGTGCTCCAGACGCAGCCCTGGAAGCACAGCCGCTTTCCGAGCCCGAAGCTCTGAGTTCGAATCTGGATTTCTGCACTTATGGGCTCGTCCATCCACGGCCCCCCCTGCTGAGGAGCAGCGGATGCCCGGGGCCTACAGACTGCTGTCGTTACTCTCCGAGGATCTCGGGGACGGTCAGTCTGCTGGGCATTCGCTTCTCCGCTCGGGCCAGAGCCTCCTTCCTCCGTGATGGGGGGCTCAGGGAGGAGGGCACGCCCCCACACCGGGAGGAGGGAGCACTCCCTCCCAAGGAGCAAAGGACGGGAGAGCTCATGTCTCTCCCGCTTCAGCCCCAGTGACACAGAACTGTGACACGGAATTCTCGCTGGGGAGGATCCCAAGCACCAACGGGAGCTAGAACTGCCTTGATTTGCCAACCTTCCATGTTGGCTTTCATTTTTGTTTCTTTTTTTCCTCTCTCTCTGAGGCTCCCATTGTTCTGGCTGGGGAGGGGGCCCTCATTAGAGGGGTTATTCCCCCCACCTTGTGATTTTTAATTCCCTACTTTGGGGTGTTTCTCGTCACTTCCCACTCACCCCCACCCCCAGTTTCCCCAGCCTTTAAATATTTATTTTTGGGGGTTGGTTTCAGGTGCCTCTGGTTTATCAAACAATCAGCCCTGTGAGGTTTGTTGGGTGTTTCCAGAAATTACGTCACAAAAAATCATGCAATTAAATGAAGGAGGAAAAAATGGTTGTTGCTTAATTTTGTATTTTAATGAGTGACTTATCATGAATGTGGACTTTTCAAATGGGAGCTCTTTGGTGGGCCGGCGAGCGCCGGCTCTCCCTGCTCCCCGAGGCGGCCCCCACGCCCGCACCTCCTCTCCCTACTCCCTCGTCCCTGCCCCGGCTCACTCACAAAAGAACTCCGGCCCGGGAGGCCACAGCCACCGGGAGGAGGCCGCGGCTCTAGGCAGAGCCCCCCAGTCTTTCCCCACAGCCCCAGAAAGCACGCGCCGGACACGCTCGGGGGGGCGGGGGAAGGGGCTGGTTCTGAGATCACAGCACCATCTGGGGAAGAGGGGGGCGCGAGGAGGCTGTCTACGGAGTCCGGGAGCCGGGCTCCAGGCTACCCAGGCTAGAGTCTCCCTTTGATCTCTGTGTCACGGACCGCAGCCAATGAGCGTAACCCCCTCACTTGACAGACGGGGAAACTGAGTCCAAGAGTGACTAGGGAGCAAGTGGCAGTCTCGGGATCTGAATCCACATCCTTTGAGTTCGTAGACGGAAAACTGAAAGGGACCCTGGAGGCCAATCAATATAACTCCACATTTGACAGATGAGGAAACCGAGTCCGGAACATGGTCAGGAGTAAGTGACAGCCTCAGCATCTGGGTCCACATTCTTTGAGTTCTGGTTCCGGATCCAGCAAATTTCCCTTTCTAAAAATCAGTTTCCCCATTTGCAAAATGAGGGGATTCAACACAAAAGATGGCCGTCTCCCCCATCTCCTGAAACATGCGCTCGTTACACATCACTCGGGCCCCACAGTCATCCTGGGATCTGAGTTTTACTTTTTGCTTTAAAACATAAATCTAAGCTGGCCCCCAGCACTTAGGACCCTCCGCTCCTCCTGGTTCCCAGGGAGTTTTGTTCTGAAAGAGGGGCTTCTTCTGAGACTGGGACCTCCCCCCCCCCCCCCGCGCCGAGAGATGTCACAGGACGGCACCTGGCTCCTGGCCCGCTCTGCCAGCTGGCCCGTACGGGCAGCACCCGACGCGAGTGCTCCAGGAAAGGGAAGGCTCCTCTCCCTGCTGCTGGCTCTGCCCTTCTGGCAAGTCCTTCTACTCCTCAGCGCCTCGATTTCCCCAGAATAACTCCAGAAACACCCCGGCCCCCAAGCCTCGGGAGGCTGAGAAAGCTCGAGTAGAGGGTGACCCGGCTGGCGAGCACAGGGGGAGGAGGGACCAACGCCCAGCTTCTCTGTCTGTCTCTCTCTCTCTCCTCTCTCTCTCTCTCTGTCTCTCTCTCTCTGTCTCTCTCTCTCTGTCTCTCTCTCTCTCTCTGTCTCTCTCTCTCTCTGTCTCTCTCTGTCTCTGTCTCTGTCTGTCTGTCTCTGTCTCTGTCTCTCTCTCTGTCTCTCTCTCCTGTCTTTGTCTCTCTCTGTTTCTGTCTCTGTCTGTCTCTGTCTCTCTGTCTCTCTCTGTCTCTCTGTCTCTCTCTCTCTTTCTCTCTGTCTCTCTCTCTCTCTCTGTCTCTCTCTCTCTCTGTCTCTCTGTCTCTCTCTGTCTCTCTGTCTCTCTCTCTCTCTGTCTCTCTCTCTCTGTCTCTCTGTCTCTCTCTCTCTCTGTCTCTCTCTGTCTCTGTCTTTCTGTGTCTCTCTGTCTCTGTCTCTCTCCCTGTCTCTCTCTCTCTCTCTCTCTCTCTCTCTCTCTCTCTCTCTCTCTCTCTCTCTCTCTCTCTCTCCTGTCTTTGTCTCTCTCTGTCTCTGTCTTTCTGTGTCTCTCTGTCTCTCTCTCTTAGTCTTGCAATTCTTCTACACATATTTCCACAATTACACTGCCAAAGAAAAATCAGAACAAAAAGCAAAACAAAACGAGGAGAACAAGAAGCAAGCAGAGGGCGAGAACGCAGGGAAGATACTTTGTTGCAGCCGCTCAGGCCCCTCAGCTCCTCAGTCCTGCTCAGGCCCCTCTGGAGGCAGATGGCTCTCTGGGTCCCCAGTCCGCTGGAGCCGGCCTGAGTCCCCTCCCCGGCCCGCAGCCCCTCTCCCAGCCTCGCAGCCCCCGGGCCGGCCAGGAGAAGCCCCCAGGGGTCCCGGCCGCCCCGTGCCGCCCCACGCCAGGGAGCGGGGGGACCTCTCACGAGCCCCCACGAGGGCCGGGCCCAGACACTGAAGTCCCGGGATTGGTTACGGATGGAGAGACTTTCCAAGGCCCTCACCCTAGAGGCGCGACCCCTCCGCAGCAGTCAGCCAGGGAGTCTGGAGGCCCGGCTCACGGCTCACTTCTGACGCACCCTGGCAGTGTGAATGTCCCTCCTACCTCACCAAGCACGTACTCTGGGCCTGCTCACTGGGCCTGCCCTCGGGGAGACCCCATGCCCACAGCTGTGCCCGTAAGGGGGCAATGCCCCAAGGAAGCTGGCATCTAAGGTGCCCCCTGCCTGGGAGCTGGGCGAGGTCTGTGCACAGCCCCTCTCTCTTTCCTCATCACGCTTGTTTTTGAATGTTTTATGGAAGCTCTTTTCTCCATCCCTTCACCGCAGCCCCCCCGGACCCCACAGAACTCCCCCTTATAGTAAATACAATTGAGAAAACAACTCGCTGCGCCGGGCCTCCTGATGGGCCATAGCCCGGGCCCTCTCTGACAGAGTGGGGCATGAGGGCCGGGGAGGCCCCCAGCCCCGCACATAGCAAGCTAGTGTCCAAACGGACCCGGACTCGGCTCTCCCGACGCCCAGCCCGGCCCCGACGCTCCGTGTCACGGGCGGGATTCACAGGCCGCCCGAGGACCACTACGCTCAAATCTCCAGGCGCCGAAAAGTCTTCCCGGGACTAACTGAGAGGAGTCTGCACTTCACGCGCGGGCGCTGCCAGCCCCTCTCCCTTTGGGGGTCTTGCTGTGGCTCCTGTACTCCCTCAGCCACCCAGGCTCTGGGGGGTCTGTTCTACGTCCCGGTGACGGGGACTCAGCGTGGGGTGGGGGGCCGTGGGTGGGAAAGGAACCCGGCTCAGCTCAGCGGCCCCCGAGAAAGGAAGGGGGGAGGCAGAGAGGAAGGAAGGAGGAAGGGCGAAGGGGACCCCGTGTCATCGCGCGCTGGCAGGGGTTCAGATCCTGCCCCTTCGGCTCCAGTGGGGAAGGAAGCCTGCCATCAAACGCGGGCTGGGCAGGGATGTGGGCACTGGGATTAGGAGTTGGAAGGCCATCTGAGAAACCCGGCCCTGGGAAGATAGCAGAAAAAAAGGGGATTTAAGGCCTTATCCGGACTGTCTGGTAAACAGGCTGAGCCGTCCCAGCGCTCCGTTATGTATCCTGTGCCGCTCAGGTGTGCCGGCGGGCAGGTAGAGGCAGACATGGGCCGAGACAGGAAGGGAGGGAGTGCGGGCTCGGGGGGAGGGGAGAGGGAGCGGGCCCCGGAGGATGGGGTGAGTGGAAGACAAGGCAGACAGTCACCGAGACAGCTGACAGGTGCAGGGAAGCCGGGGAGGCGGAGGGGCAGGGAGAGCCCAAAGGTGAGCCGGCAGGGAGCAGCCCCGGGATGGAGACGGGGGCGAGAGAGGCCGGAGAGGAGGTGCCCAGCGGGCAAAGGGGCCCCCGGCAGCAGCGGGGTGCCCGCCCCGGGCACCGAGAATGAGGGCAGGCCTCATGGCAATGATTCCCTGAGAAAGCGCTTGATGGGAAGGGGAGGAAAGGAGAAGAGAGACTTGGGGTGGAGGGGGTCCCCTCATTTCCCCGGGGCTGCACAGGGCACAGAGAAGCGGGCGGCACGGTGGGCAGCGCCAGGCCCTCTCTTCCCTCCCAGCAGCCGGCCAGAAGGGATTTGCGGGTGCCCACCCAGTGGGCAGGAGCTCCCAGAGCCCCTCCGCCACCAGGCCTCCGAGGGCCTCTCGAGTAATCCTCTTTCCCTATTTCCGTTTGCTATTTGATGTAATTATAGTTTTTGATTGAAACCCACCCGGAGTGTAACCCCTCCGCCTAATGCACTGTCTAAATCCTTGGGTACACAGTCGCGCTTTCTCCCCACACTCAAGGAGAATAGGAAAAGCTTTTTTTCACCCGGCCTCCCCCACTCCCCCCCCACTCACTTCTGGCTTTCCTCAACGAAACCGGCCCTGGCCTGGGCCGCTACCCCCCAGCTCCTCCTGTCCCACCCCCAGACGCCATCCTGCAGCTGCCGAGCCTGGTGCCATCCTCGGGGGGGCAAATGCCCGCGCGCCCCTCGTTGCCCTTCCAAGAGCCCGCAGTCAGTCGCCTCGACGGGCATCCAGCCGGTCAGCGCTTCCCCGGTGCCGGGCCCTCGTCGCAGTGACCAGAGGGGAACCCCCCGCCCAGGCCGATGGCCCGTCTCCCAGCAGGCGGCAGGCGGGGGGCGCAGGACGGGGCAGACGCTGCTGGGCCTGGCAACAGTGACACTCCTCTTATTTGTCTGGGTGCCGGGGCTTGTCTTTATTAAAAGAATTCTGGTTTCATTTTCACTTTTTTTTTCCCAATGGAGAGTCATTGGGGGGGGGGGAATTAATCTTCATTAAAAAATAAAGTTTTGCAATAATAATAATAAAAAACCAAAGCAACATAGGAAGGCTCAAGGAAGACCCCAGTGGGACTCAGTTTCCCCTCCTGTAAGTCAGGAGAGACACATCCACATAAGCCCATAGGAATCCTGTGATGGGCCCAATAAAGGGTGTCCGGCTTCTGCCCAGGAACCTCAGCGGGGAACTGCCACCTCCTCCGGCCGCCTCTCTGGTGGGAGTGCTCTGAGCAGGAAGAAGCCCCCCCATCCAGGCTCTTGTTAGCATCTGATTTCCACTCGTGGCCTCCCACTCTGCTCTCGGGGAGCAAGAGAACAGATCTCCCCCAAATGACAACTCCTTAAACTGTCAGGTTCCCCCGAGTCTTCTCATCTCGAGCTTACACATCTACAGTTTCTTCATATTGCCTTGGAAGTTGGGAGTAAAAACTTAATAAATTCTTCTCTCTCCTTCCTTCCTTGTTTATTCGTTCTTTCTGTTCCTCTTTCCTCCCTTCCTTCCCTCCTTCCTTTCTTCCTCCTTTCCTTCCCTTCCTCCCCTCCTTTCCTTCCCTTCCTCCCTCCTTCCTTCCTTTCTTCTTTCCTTTCTTTGCTCCCTCCCTCCCTCCTTCCTTCCTTCCTTCCTTTCCTCCCTCCCTCCTTCCTTCCTTCCTTCCTTCCTTCCTTCCTTCCTTCCTTCCTTCCTTCCTTCCTTCCTTCCTTCCTTCCCTCCTTCCTTCCTTCCTTCCTTCCCCCCTTCCTTCCTTCCTTCCTTCCTTCCTTCCTTCCTTCCTTCCTTCCTTCCTTCCTTCCTTCCTTCCTTCCTTCCTTCCTTCCTTCCTTCCTTCCCTCCTTCCCTCCTTCCTTCCTTCCTTCCTTCCCCCCTTCCTTCCTTCCTTCCTTCCTTCCTTCCTTCCTTCCTTCCTTCCTTCCTTCCTTCCTTCCTCCCTCCCTCCTTCCTTCCTTCCTTCCTTCCTTCCTTCCTTCCTTCCTTCCTTCCTTCCTTCCTTCCCTCCTTCCTTCCCTCCTTCCTTCCCTCCTTCCTTCCCTCCTTCCTTCCTTCCTTCCTTCCTTCCTTCCTTCCTTCCTTCCTTCCCTCCTTCCTTCCTTCCTTCCTTCCCCCCTCCCTTCCTTCCTTCCTTTCCTTCCTCCTTCCCTCCTTCCTTCCTTCCTTCCTTCCCCCCTTCCTTCCTTCCTTCCTTCCTTCCTTCCTTCCTTCCTTCCTTCCTTCCTTCCTTCCTTCCTTCCTTCCTTCCTTCCCTCCTTCCTTCCTTCCTTCCCCCCTCCCTTCCTTCCTTCCTTTCCTTCCTCCTTCCCTCCTTCCTTCCTTCCTTCCTTCCCCCCTTCCTTCCTTCCTTCCTTCCTTCCTTCCTTCCTTCCTTCCTTCCTTCCTTCCTTCCTCCCTCCCTCCCTCCTTCCTTCCTTCCCTCCTTCCTTCCTTCCTTCCTTCCTTCCTTCCTTCCTTCCTTCCTTCCTTCCTTCCTTCCTTCCCTCCTTCCTTCCCTCCTTCCTTCCCTCCTTCCTTCCTTCCTTCCTTCCTTCCCTCCTTCCTTCCTTCCCTCCTTCCTTCCTTCCTTCCTTCCTTCCTTCCTTCCTTCCTCCCTCCCTTCCTTCCTTCCTTCCTTCCTTCCTTCCTTCCTTCCTTCCTTCCTTCCTTCCTTCCTTCCTTCCTTCCTTCCTTCCTTCCTTCCTTCCTTCCTTCCTTCCTTCCTTCCTTCCTTTCTTCCTCCCTCCCTCCCTCCCTCCCTCCCTCCCTCCCTCCCTTCCTTCCTTCCTTCCTCCCTCCCTGCCTCCCTCCCTCCCTCCCTCCCTCCTTCCTTCCTTCCTTCCTTCCTTCCTTCCTTCCTTCCTTCCTTCCTTCCTTCCTTCCTTCCTTTTTCCCTCCCACAAGCCAGGAGCGTAAGACTTGCCCTCTCTGGGACTCAGAGACTCCTCCAGTGTCTTGGGGGGTTTGGATAAAGCAAGAAGGGACCTGAATTTTTCACCCAAAACTCAAAATGAAACTCGGCTCCGTCTCTCCCTCCTCATCCGCCCGGCCACCACCCGGCACCCCGCCCAGTTTCCCCAAA
Source organism: Sminthopsis crassicaudata (assembly GCF_048593235.1). Lineage (NCBI taxonomy): Eukaryota > Metazoa > Chordata > Mammalia > Dasyuromorphia > Dasyuridae > Sminthopsis > Sminthopsis crassicaudata. Next base: position 620,633,683 of record NC_133619.1, on the reverse strand, counting down.
GTTTGGACAACTTGATTAAAAATAATAATAGCAATAATAACCAGTTCCAGGCTTGTTTCCTCCACACCTAACACCCTATCTGGGACACAAAGACAGGGAAAAGCCAGCTAAGGCCCATGCGCCGGGAAGCCTCCCTGCTGGGAAGGCACGGCCGCCAGGCTCCCGGCCAGTCCTGGGCCAGGACAAAGAGGGGTCCGGCTCAAGCCCCGTCGCCACCATGTGCAAGGGGGGCATATGAAAAGGGCCCCGGGAGCTGGCAAAGCTCCCCTGGAATAGGATGAGAGCGGCCCCCAGAACGCGGGATCTGCAGTCCCGGGCCCGGGTTCCAGGGGCTTCGATTCCAGCTTGGGGCGAGTAAAACGTCCTTAGAAAAATGAGAACGCTGGGCCACCGGGCCGCAAACGATGCTCACAGCCTGGGGGGTCTCTGATCGGGGAGGGAAGAGAGTTTGGGAAAGTGGGAAAAGAAAAGCCCGCAGACTTAGAGCCGAAAGAGAGCTCCTTTCTAAATTTGCTTTGCCTTTTCCATCGCCCTCGTAAGGTCACGGGACTGTCTGCGTTACCTGCCTTCCCCGATCCCAGAAGGTCCCGCTAGTGCCCCCCCCCCCCCGAGGGTCTGGCACGCTGGCTCTCCAATAAGCAGGCGGATGCGTCCTCCGCGTGGATCCCCAGGAAGAACACAAAAGCTTGTGAGTTGGTTCCCCAATAAAAATATAAATGTCTTGTATGTTGCGTGAGAATGTGAACGTCTTGGAAAACTGTAAACATATCCTGCATGGATGTTGGCTCCCCAATAAAAACGTGCCTTGTTCGTTAGCATGAGAGAGACATTTGTTTTGCATGTTGGATGCTGGCTCCCCAGTAAATTATAACCGCGGCTTGTATGTCGGTTTCCCGTAATGACATAAGTATGGCTTGGACGTGGGCCTCCTGATGGAAATGGAAATGTGTCTTGCACGGTCCGAGTGTAAGCTGCCGGAGGCCAGGGCCTGCTTGGGCCTTGTCCTTGGGCTCAACACTAACCAGGAGCCCCTTCTCTCCCTTCCGCGACCCTCCGTGTGGGGATCCAGGGAGAGGAGGGCTTTGTCCAGCCCTCACCTGGCTTCTCGCCGGACAGCCGGCCACCGCAGCCCGCGCTTCTCCCCACTGGTTCCCAACGGGTGATTTTCCGCGAGGGCCAATAGATCTGTTTACACTCTGCGCCGTGGCGGGACCCCCGGAATGGCCCTAAATCACTCTCCTCACAAGCCCACCCTGCCTAATCACAAGCTCTCATCTGCCCTTTCATGGGAAAGCTGCGGATCCTTCTCAGAATCATGGTTTTAAATGCATAAAACAGGGTAAATAGGATTACAAGGGACCCCAATAAAATTTAAGTGCATTTATGTGGGTATTTATATACAACACATAAATGCAATTAAATTATATGTGTATTCACACACACGTTACACACACACACAATTGTCTTCGGGGAGCTCACAGATTTCAGGCTGAGACCCTCTGATTCAGGGCCGCACCGGGAGGGGACGGACCCCACAAACAGGAGGCGGCACCTGTGAGCCGGGGTGCCACAGACATGAGACGTGATTCCCTGCCTCCCACCCGGGAGATGAAGCTGGGGACAGGGCGGACCCAATGGCCTCTGGACGGCAATCCCCAGCTCTGAGGCAGGATCCTTCCCAAGGACAAAATCAGTCCTGGGCGTCCCAGCACCCCCTGCGGCCCCCCGGGCTCCCAGCGCCTGGGGCCCGCCGCTGTCTCCCCCATCGCCGGGGTCTGCTCAGTCCCTGTGGCTAATTTACACCCTTCAGGGTTTAAAATAGCAGGGGCATAAATGAAAAGTCCAATTTCTTCAAATTTGCATTGTAAAACCATCCTTCAACTTCCTCGAAATAAATTTTACTATTTTATTAGTGCAAACAAAATGGTAATAAAACACTAATACAGAGCCTTGTATCCAGGGGAAGAGCTAAAATTAACATAGAGCGAGCAGTGTTTGCTATTACATTCAATTACCTTTTTACTTGAGATTTACATTCTCATCCCCTTAATCTCCATAGTAGTTGCTTCAAAAAAAATATATCCTTCCTGCTGTTCAGGTTCTGGGACTCTGCCCCGTGGCCACTGGTGGGGGCCCCGGGTTCCTGCCCACGGGGGGCGGGCACTGCCCGCCCCCCTCCCACCCGGCTCCCCATGATGCAGGTTTTGTCGATGTCCTTGGTCCCCCAGAGGTCAGGGCTGCTGGGCGGCCATTCGGCCGGGCCGGGGGGACGCTGGGGAGGGGGACCCCCGACGGAGGCCCCCACGGCTCCCTCTCCTGCCCGCCCTCCCCGCCGTGGGCTCGGAACAAAAACTGGCATCTCTGGTTTGACGGGTTGTGAGCAAAAGGGGTTTCTGCAGAGGCGTTAGGACGGGCGGTTTGGGCGTGTGGCCGTACACTCAGCCTCTGGCCCTCGTTTAGTCCAGAGAAAACCTTGTGTGGGCCAGGGAGGCCCAGGCCTCCTGGGGCAGTGTCCGGCCAAAGCCGGGCCAGCCCCCGCAGGGTTACGGCTTCAAATGTGGGCAATTTAAAGAGTTTAAAGGGCACCGCTCCACCGAGAAGACGCACAGGCCCCAGACGAAGAGCCCTGGCGCAGTCCCGCGGCCTTTCTGACCGGCGGGGAAACTGAGGTTTGGAGGAAGCGATCTGCTGGAGGCTGCGAGGAGTCAGGACCGGGCCGGGAGCACTCTGGGCTTTGCCACCTCCCTTTCAATGCTCCTGCTGAGCCCCCCGGCACTCCCCCAGCCCTGACCACAGTTACCCACAGCCGTCTCAGCACCTTCCTAGGGGGGCTTGGCAGAGAGCTGGCCAGGAACCAGGGAGAGCCCCCAAAGCTCCGTCCTCCCCAACCTGGGCCCCGGCTCCTGGGAGAGAGAACAGCCATAGAGGGTGGTGGTGAGGGGCAAGGGCAAAGCCCCGGAGCAAGCACCGGACACCCTGGCCTGGGACTCGGCGACCACCGAGGAGCCCGGGCTCAGGAGACCAGGACGCCCCAGAGCCCGGCCCAGTCAGGCCTGGCCCGTCGCCTCGGACGTAGTCCATCAGGACCAAAGCCTTCATCTGTACGGGGGGGAAACCGAGGCCAGACCAGGCCCCTCTCCTCGGGGGCCGCGTGTCCCCGGGGGCTGCAAGAGCATTCCCATGTACAGTAAGGAGGTGCCTCCTCCCCCGGCTGTCTCCTCCTGCCAGAGGCCTGTTGAAAGCAAGGGTGTTTGTCTGGGCCCCGGGCCAGGGAGAATTCCATGCCAACCGAGCCCGGGACCCCAGCTGCCTCAGACAGCTGGTCCGGTTGGTGGGCAGGGGGGTTAAGTGGGAGGACAAATGTTAAAAGGACCCCCCGCAGCCCTCGTCTGCAAGTCCTTGCACCCAGAGCAGAGTGGGGATGAGACCCCCCTTCCCTCTGCTTTCCCCAGGCTCTGCCCCCTCCTCCCTTCCCTGCCTTTTCTTTCTTACTCTCTTCTTTCTGGGTCTCTTTATCTCTACCTCTGTCTCATTTTCTGTCTTTCTTTCCCTCTCCTCCCTTCCCTTCCTTTTTCTTTCTTGCTCTTTTCTTTCTGTGTCTCCATCTTCATCTGTCTCTCCTTTCCTCTGCCCTCTTCCCTCTTCCATTTTTCTTCCTTCACTTTCTTTCCTATCCGGGTCTCTCTTCTGCTCCTCTTTCTCTATTTGTTTCTTTTTCTCTCTTTATGTTTCTGTCTCTCTCTTTCTCTATTTTTTGCTTTTCTTTCCATGTCTTCCTCTTTTTCTGTCAATCTGTCCTTTTCTTTCTGTCTGTTTCTCTGTCTCTCTCTTCCCACTTCCTCCTTCCATTTTTCTTCCTTCACTTGCTTTCCTTCAATGTCTCTCTTGCCCCTCTCTCTTTCTCTATTTTTGCTTTCTTTTCTGTTTCTTTCTTTTTCTCTTTGTCTATTTCTGTCTGTTTCTTTCTTTTTCTTCATCCCTCTTTTTCTATTTTTTGCTTTTTTTCCATGTCTCTCTCCTTTTTTTCTTCTCTCTATCTCCTTCTTCTCCCTTCCCTCCTCTTCTTTCTCACTTTTTTCTTTCCATGTCTCTCTCCTTTTTTTACCTCTCCATCTGTCTTTTCTTTTCTCTCTTTGTCTCTCTCTCCCTTCTCCTGTTCTCTATTTTTACTCTTTTGTTTCTGTCTCTCTCCTTTTTTCCTCTGCCTCTCTATCTCTTTCTTCTCCCTTCCCTCCTGCTCTTTTTCACTCTTTTCTTTCCATGTCTCTCCTTTACTACCTCTCCATCTCTTTCTCCTTTTTTCTCTGACTCTCTCTCTCCCTTCTCCTGCTCTCTTTTTCACTCTTTTCTTTCCATGTCTCTCTCCTTTTCTATCTGTCCATCTGTCTCTCCTTTCCCTTTTCTATCTCTCCATCTGTCTCTCTTTTTCTTTCTGCTGTTTCTCTCTCTTCTCCGCTCTCTTTTTTCTTTCTGTGTCTGTCTCTCTCTGCTATCCCTTTCTCTCTGGGCCCCTGATCTTTGCAGCATCCCCACCCAAGGGAAAACCCAATTTGGAGCGAGGGCTAAGCAGTCAGATAGTGTGACGGGGGCTGGCCAAAGGGAGATGGCTGTGGCTCTCTGAGGACCCCGGAAGGGCAGAGGGAAGGCCGTGGTTACCTCAGTCCCCACAGTCCAAAGCAGCCACTGATGGTCACGTTTCTTTTCCTTAAAGACCCCAACCCAGACATGTGCCTCCCTGCCCCCCGTTCTCCTGGTGCCCCCTCCCTGGGCCCATTGCTCCTTTGTAGGCTGTTCGGATGGCCTCCTATTACTTTTTCCCAGGCTTCCAGTCCAAACTGGGCAGAGGAAGCCCCCCAGGCGCACCTCTCTGCTCACATCCCTCTGCTTGGGAAGACCAACCAACATTGGTGTTTATCCCAAAACTGAGTCTGGACTAGCGGGTCTCTGAGGTCGCTCCTGATTCTAGGAACCTAAAAAGCACCTACTATGTGCAAGGCAGCTTTAAAGAAACCCCTCCAGGCCAACATCCAGCCCTTCTTGAAGGAGCATTTTCCTTCCTCAGCCTATATTGGGGATCCTCCTTCTCCCTCATTCCCCCCCAGACTTGTACCCCAGTTAATCCAGCCCCTGTCTCGGTGACATGGCAAGCTCCCTGAGGGCGGGCCCAGGTAGTCCCCAGCTTTCTATACCACAGAAGACACTTGTTGTAACGTTTGTTACGTCCGGTTCCATTTTATGCCTTTCCTGGCTGCTGCCCCACCTAGGCCAGGCTTGGGCCGGGGGGTGGCTGACCCCGGGAGGGCTTCCCAGCCTGGCTACCACACAGAAGGGGGCAAATGCAGGGAAGGCCTTTTAGGCCCCATGAGCCTTTCCATTCGGTTAGAACTGGTCCTTGGCATTTTCCCCCTCCCTGTTTTTTTTTCCTCTCCCCTCCAGCGAAACAAAAGAAAGTTTGTTGTTGAAGCTCAAAAAGTTTCTTGGGTCCTGTCCGAGTTCCACCTTGTTTTGTTTCCCTTTCTCGCTCTCCGCCCCCCTCCTGCCCTCTTCTTCCCTGCTACCCCACCTTGAATAAATAAATCGCCAGGTCGGCTGGCACTGGCTGGTAAAGGAGGGTACAAACTCTCTCCTAATTTGATAATTTGCCACCTTCCCCCACCCCAATCCCAATCCCACTGGCCCAGGCTTCTGGGCAAAGGACAAAAGCGACTGTGGGGGTGCACACAGAGCACCCCCAGCCAGAGCCTCTGGGCCATGTCCCTCCGCCCTGGAGCCAGCTCTGGGCCAGCAGAAAGAGCACACATTTGCCCAGAATTGGGCCACTGGTTATTCGGCTAATTCAGACTAAAGTTGTGTGAACAACTGGCGTCCCAATGTGGAGGCCCGTGCCCTTCCACCTGCATCTCTGGACAAGCCTTGGTGACACCTTGGTCCCCTGTGCCCCTGACCTTTACCCTGCACCACAGTTTTTCTTTTTTGGAAGCCGTCCCAGTGGAGAGAGTGCAATCACCGTGCTTTATGTCCTGAGATCTCAAAGCAATTTAGCAAATATCACTTTTGTGACATCCTAAAGAGACTGGGGGAAAAACCGGGGAGCGGGAGAGGGGACCACGGCTGTGAAAATTCCCATTTGGCAAAAAAAAATGAGATAAAAGTGAATAGAAGGGAACCTCCCAGTACCTCGCCAAGCTAGACTTCTTTGGATGAGGGAATGGAAGCAAAAGAACCAAGCCACAAATGACAAACAATTCAAAGTCCTTTCTCGAACCCCAGTGCTTTCTTCATACCCCTCCTCATTCTTTATTCAGGAAGCAGCCCACCCCCTCTTATACAGATGAGAAAACTCGGGGGGGGGGCGGAAGATTGTCAGAAATAATTCATGTTTCTGTAGCACTCTGAGCTCGAGAAGTGAGAGTCAGCCATTCAATTAACAGCAGCCCCATTTTACAGATGGCCAAACTGAGCTCGGCAGATGAAGCGGAACCAGAGGGTCATGCCGTCTGCACTGCTCCCAGTATTCTCGCTGGACTACAATCACTAGCCCCTGGGCCTCCCCAGGGCCCTTCGATCAGAGCCTGGACCAGGAAAACAGGACTGAAGAAAGCACCTTCACAGTGGGGATGGAGAATTGGACCAAAATATGATCGCACCATTAAAAAATACAAATGGCGGGATGAAAACAAGGGCCCGGACACTATCTTTCAAAATCATCAGAGAGAACTGCCCGGATATCACAGAATCAGAAGGTAAAATGGCCACCGAAAGAATTCACCAAACGCCCCCTGAAAGAGACCCCAAAATTAAATCCTCAAGGAATATCATGGCTGAAAAATACAAATGGCATGGTGAAAAAAAGGGCCTAGATATTATCTTTCAAAATCATCAGAGAGAACTGCCCGGATATCACAGAATCAGAAGGTAAAATAGCCACTGAAAGAATTCACCAAACGCCCCTGAAAGAGACCCCAAAATTAAACCCCAAGGAATATTGTGGCTGAAAAATACAGATGGAGGCCATGAGTTGTGTGACCGGGGGGAGGCCATGCTTAATAAAATTACGAGGTTAGCCAGAGGGCCTTCCTTCCGTGCCACGAGCAGGAGGGACAGCTACTAGTGACCGCCGTGAGGTGAACGGAAAGTGTGAGTGGTGGAGGAAGGGCGGGCACCTAGGCCGTGCTCAGTAGTACAGGAGCAGGTTTTCCTTCTTTTAACTCCTCTCTCCTTGGAACAAAAGTGGGCGACCTTGGAGGAGGGGGGGTCTTATTCCCTCCCCCACAACAATTCTCTCAGGGGCTCCCCAATCTTTCTTGTCAGTCAGAGGAGCTTCTGTGGCCCAAATACTGGGATTTTGTAAGAATAAGGCTCAGTGCAGCCCTCTCCAAGAAGGAAGAAAGAGATGAAGGATGACCAGGGCTTCCGGGCGGCTGGGTCTCATGCGTCAAATGGGGAGGGGGCTGGACTGAGTCTTGACTTGGGCGCCTACCAAAAGATGGCGGTTAACATCAGCCAACCCGCCAAGCTTTATTAAGTTCTCACTGGCTGTTGGGACAGAGACAAAAAGAACAAAATCAATCTGTTCTCAAGGATGTTGCATTTGGGGTGACATGGTGGCTGACTTCAAACATTTGGAAGGCAGTGACATGGAAGAAGGATTAGATTTGTTTGGTTTGGCCCCGGTACTCAGAGGCATGGGTGCAAACTGCAAAGGAAAACCTCTCTGGGATGAGCTACTGTGCAGGGAAGGGATCCCCTTTCTCCTTGGAAAGTCGAGCAAAAGAGGGGCGGAGATGCGTCTGGATGCCGGAGATGGGTCCCATTTAGACAAGGGCCGGACCTGATGGCCGGGGACCCCTTGGAGATTCCGAGACCTCCGTGGCTTCTCCCAGGACCCCCAGCCCTGAAGCCACAGGGCACACGCTGGCGTCTGAGCCCACCCTCGGCTAGCGATGGACCGCCAGACCAAAATGGCGGCCTCCCGCGTGCTGGCGAACTGGGAACCCACGGCCTACAGTGGGGAAGTCTCAGGCTGAGGCGAGAGTCAGGGCCGGTGACACAAAGAGTGAAGAGTCTGCTCCTCCTGCCAAGTGCCAGAGTGACCTCTCCTCCAGCCTTTCACTCTCCCCCAGAGCCTCCCAAAGCGTGGCAACGGAGACCAAGAACGCCAGCGCCAAATACTCATAAACTGTCCACCAGGTTCATCAGTGAAATTTGTCTCGCAGAATCGTCCTAAGCAAATACGGCTATAATACACAGAGATACATATACAAAATATTAACCTAATCGGTTATTTTTATAATAATAATACTGATAATGAACAAATGCTTTTTCACTGGCCTGCTCCTCGCGGCAATGTTCACAGTCAACTAATAAAAACTATAATATCGTTAATAATGGCCCTTCTGTCACATTAAAGTTTGCAAAGTGCTTTACAAATATCTCAATATTTATAACAACCCACTTTACAGTTGAGGAAACTGAGGCTGGGGGGGAATGGAGCACGGTGGCTGCCGGAGAAGAAGCTTAATGATGACTTAACGGGGGTCATTGTAACTTTTTTTTTTTTTTAATGCACAGATGAGAACGAAAAGAAGTTTCAAAGGGAGCGCACTTTTTCCTCAGAATCCCTGGTTCCCCCCCCCAGGCGCCACTTCCTCCAGGAAGCCCTCCTGATTCCCCCCAGCCGCGGGTATGTTTGCAGATGTTTACATGTTGTTTTCCCCGGGAGAATCGGTCGCCCCCTCTGTCTGGCACATAGTGAATGCTTGTGGACGGATGGACGAGCTTCAGGGTCCTCCCTCCTGCAATCGCCCCCAAGCAGGGCTGAGGGGAAGCTCAGATCCTGGGGAGACCCCACTGCCCTTCACGCAGAACCCCCCCCAAACGCCCGGCTTGGATTGATCCCCGAGCCAGGGCAGAGGTGAAAGGTGAAAGGATGCAGGGGAAGGACCACAATGGGACCAGCAAACAGTGATGGCCCCTTTGAAAACAAAGCAGAATGGCGAGTCGGGAGTGGAAGCCGGGTGGGGGGGTGGAAAGGGGGTAGAGGGGGGGCTGCAGAAATAGGGGGAGGGAGAGCGGAAGAATCTTTCCATCCACTGCCAAGTTCCCATTTACTGTCAGTTTCAATCTATTCTAAACTTCTCACTGGCTCAATTGCCTTTTCACGGAGGGAGAAGCCAGCACAATGCAGGGTGATGTTTTGGCCAAAAATTAAACAGATTGGGTGTCTGGCTGAGACCAAGAAAACACTCTCTCCTTCTCCCAGAGGAGCTGGGTGGGCCGGGCCAGCACTCCGGCGGCTCCGCTGGGAGCCCATTCTCTCGCAGACACTTTAACACGCAGGAAAAGTGCGCTTTTAAATGGGCGTTCCAGATGCATCTGACAACCGATTTTGGTGGCCCACCCAATGCCAAGGGAGGAGCTGAATGATCCTGAAAGCGGGGTCCGGCCAGGCTTTTCTGGCGGCAAGGGGGGCCGAGTTAGGGCTTCACGGGCCTGGGCACAGGCGTAATGGGAGGCGGCGAACAAATGGGGACAAGTGAGCTCATCACAGCTAAGTGAGCGCTAGCCATGGAGACGCTGCCGGGTCTGGGGTCACAGGGCCTGGATTCGAATTCTGCCTCTGATGTTCACCGCACGGGTATCCTGGAGACGTGTCCATCTATAACATGACGGTGTGGGATTAGATAAATTCTACAGACCCCCAACCCTTTAAAGGCCTCTTCATTTATGATTTTATGGCCAATCACCAGAATTCTCGGGTCCGGGTGCAAGAAGGCGTTACCCCAGCAGTGAAGGACTGAACGCTCTCCTATGGAGGGGCCTTAGCAACTGGGTTCTAGAAAGCACCTCTTTATAAAGGGTCCAAGACCGCCAGATTCACGTAACGGAGCATCACTGTGCCGTAAGAAACAAGGAATATGGTGGATTCAGAAGAGTATGAAGAGCATCAACTGATGCAAAGGAGCTGAACGCCTCTCCTGTGGAGGGACCTTAGCAACTGGGATTCTAGAAATCGTCTCTTTCTTTTTCTTTCTTTTTTCCTTTCCTTCCTCCTTCCTTCCTTCCTTCCTTCCTTCCTTCCTTCCTTCCTTCCTTCCTTCCTCCCTCCCTCCCTCCCTCCCTGCCTCCTTCCTTCCTTCCTTCCTTCCTTCCTTCCTTCCTTCCTTCCTTCCTTCCTTCCTTCCTTCCTTCCTTCCTTCCTTCCTCCCTCCCTCCCTCCCTGCCTCCTTCCTTCCTTCCTTCCTTCCTTCCTTCCTTCCTTCCTTCCTTCCTTCCTTCCTTCCTTCCTTCCTTCCTTCCTTCCTTCCTTCCTTCCTTCCTTCCTTCCTTCCTTCCTTCCTTCCTTCCTTCCTTCCTTCCTTCCTTCCTTCCTTTTTCTTTTTTGCAGAGGCAGTTGGGGTTAAGTGACTTGCCCAGGTTCACACAGATAGGAAGTGTTAAACGTCTGAGACCAGATTCAAACTCCCATCCTCCTGACTTCAGGGATGGTTAATCCGTTGTGGTTGATTCATTGTGCCATCAAAAACAAAGAATATGTTGGATTCAGAAGAGTATGAACTATATGAACTGATGCAAGATGAAGTAAGCAGACACAATGGGTCCAACAATATCAATTAAAATTGAATGCTTTGGAATTATAATGACCACAACGTGACCCCCTCCATTTATCAAATGCATTTTAAAAAATAATATTTAAATAATTTAAATTTACATTTTATAAATCTCTAAATATGAATAAATTTAAATTTAAATAAATAATTATTTTTTAAAATAAGAGGTGGCTCTCTGGGAAGGAGGAGGGAAGGAAAGGTAGATAATGTACCAACAAAAACTGTCAATGATATTTTATTTTTTAAAGGTAATTTGAAAAGGAAGAGACTTCTTTAGATATTGATGACAGCCCCTTCCTTATGATGATGAAACAGCCTGATCTTTCAAATTAGATTAAGGTTGGAAAAGAAATCAGTGGGTCCTTTATCGATCACGGATTGCCAGTTGTGTGCCCGGCCCCCTGCTGGGCAGGGGCCTCCAAGCCCTGCCCTCCGGCCTTCTTCCTTTCCCCAGGTGCAAATGCCCTTTTGGGGAAGTTCCGGAAGCAGAGGGCCTGTGCTCCAGTGACTGACACAAGCCTGGGAACCGTACCCTCCAAACGCTCAAGCCCTATTGGTCCCCCCCACCCCCACCCCAGCTTATTTTTCTTTTCTTTTTTGTAAGATGAAAAGAAATGTCAGACTAATTAGAACAATCCTGGGAGCACGTGGCCCGGAGTTCGTCATGGAAATTAACCTGCATTAAGATCAGAGATACTGAAGCAAAAACCTGTGTGTTTTGGAATAGGAGTGGGGGGCGGGAGGGGCTGCTAGCGCTTCCCCCATCTCCTCTTTCACAAGGGCCCCCCAGGACCCCTCCCGGCCCTTGTCTCCTCTGGTCTTTAGCTGACATTTCCCCGGATGGCTTAAGCCCCTTCTGGCTGCCCCAGACCATGGGAACCAAGGGTTCCAAGCAGGGCGGCTGCAGGGACAAGTCATCTCCCACTTAAAGGCCTACATTGCACTAGGTGGGGGGCTGGGCCTGGGGGGCACAAAATAAAACAGTCCCTGACCTCGGGGAGAGTCTTCTCTATGAGGAAGTACACAATTACGCAGAGATAGATTGAGGGGAGCAAAGGAAAGACTGGCCCCAAAACCTAGGGGAGAGAAGAGGGGGAGGGACCAGGGAAATGTCACGGAGCAGTGGGAGAGGAGTCCAAAAGGCTGCAATGGTTCAGTCTGAGCGGTTGGGGGAGGGGAGAGTGCCCCCTTTGGTTCCATCTTGCCCTGTGCCCAAGGAGATGCCAGGCCAAGGGCTGGTCCTGGGTCTGAGATTTGGACATTGAAGGGGGCTTAGAATCTTGTACTTGGGAGGGCCCTTAGAACCCGGGAGGTCAGAGCTGGGGGGGCCCTTAGAACCCGGGATGTCAGAGCCGGGAGGGCCCTTAGAACCCAGGAGGTCAGAGCTGGGAGGGCCTTTAGAACCCGGGAGGTCAGAGCTGGGAGGGCCTTTAGAACCCGGGAGGTCAGAGCTGGGAGGGCCCTTAGAACCCAGGGTGTCAGAGCTGGGAGGGCCCTTAGAACCCAGGGTGTCAGAGCTGGGAGGGCCCTTAGAACCCAGGAGGTCAGAGCTGGGAGGGCCCTTAGAACCCCGGAGGTCAGAGCTGGGAGGGCCTTTAGAACCCGGGATGTCAGAGCTGGGGGGGCCCTTAGAACCCGGGATGTCAGAGCTGGGAGGGCCTTTAGAACCCGGGATGTCAGAGCTGGGAGCGCCCTTAGAACCCAGGAGGTCAGAGCCGGGAGGGCCCTTAGAACCCGGAAGGTCAGAGCTGGGGGGGCCCTTAGAACCCGGGATGTCAGAGTCGGGAGGGCCCTTAGAACCCAGGAGGTCAGAGCCGGGAGGGCCCTTAGAACCCGGGATGTCAGAGTCGGGAGGGCCCTTAGAACCCAGGAGGTCAGAGCCGGGAGGGCCCTTAGAACCCGGGATGTCAGAGTCGGGAGGGCCCTTAGAACCCAGGAGGTCAGAGCTGGGAGGGCCTTTAGAACCCGGGAGGTCAGAGCTGGGAGGGCCCTTAGAACCCAGGAGGTCAGAGCTGGGAGGCCCTGAGAACCCGGGAGGTCAGAGCTGGGAGGAACCTTAGAACCCGGGAGGTCAGAGCTAGGAGGGCCCTTAGAACCCGGGAGGTCAGAGCTGGGAGGGCCCTTAGAACCCAGGAGGTCAGAGCTGGGAGGGCCCTTAGAACTCAGGAGGTCAGAGCTGGGAGGGCCCTTAGAACTCAGGAGGTCAGAGCTGGGAGGAACCTTAGAACCCAGGATGTCAGAGCTGGGAGGGCCTTTAGAACTCAGGAGGTCAGAGCTGGGAGGGCCCTTAGAACCCAGGAGGTCAGAGCTGGGAGGGCCTTTAGAACCCGGGATGTCAGAGCTGGGGGGGCCCTTAGAACCCGGGATGTCAGAGCTGGGAGGGCCTTTAGAACCCGGGATGTCAGAGCTGGGAGGACCCTTAGAACCCAGGAGGTCAGAGCTGGGAGGGCCCTTAGAACCCGGGAGGTCAGAGCTGGGAGGGCCCTTAGAACCCAGGAGGTCAGAGCTGGGAGGGCCCTTAGAACCCGGGAGGTCAGAGCTGGGAGGGCCCTTAGAACCCGGGAGGTCAGAGCTGGGAGGGCCCTTAGAACCCGGGAGGTCAGAGCTGGGAGGGCCCTTAGAACCCGGGATGTCAGAGCTGGGAGGGCCCTTAGAACCCAGGAGGTCAGAGCCGGGAGGGCTTTAAAAAGCACAATGTCAAAACACGGAATAGTTAGAATTAGAAATCTTTTTAACAGATTAGATAGATAGATAGATGAGTCAGTAAGAGGGCATTTATTAACTGCCTACTGTGTGCGAGGCAGCCGCTAAGCCCAACTCCCCGCCCTCGTGGGACTGCACTCACTCTTTAAAGCCCTGCCAGCATTATCCCGAGGGGGGAGTGAGACCCTGTCCCTTGCTGCCTCCCGGAGGGACTGGCTCCAGGCCCAGGACGGCCCCTCTGCAGGCGCTCAGGCTTTCCCGGCCCGGGGCAGTGCAAGCTGGTGCGAGGCAGGACTGTTTGGGCCCCGCGGCTCTCCCCGACAGCGCTGCCTTGGCCCAGGAAGGTGGCGGCCTGCCTGACAGTTCAGGCTCAGACAGACTTTTATTCGGTGTTTCCCGTGAGCCCCTCAACTTCCCTGGGAAGCGAGTCCTGTAAGTATCACTGCTTTACAGAAGTCATTGACTGGGGCAGCTGGTGGCGCAGTGGAGAGAGCACCAGCCCTGAAGTCAGGAGGACCCGAGTTCAAATCTGGCCTCAGACACTTAGCATTTCCTAGCTGTGTGACCCTGGGCAAGTCACTTAACCCCAACTGCCTCAGCAAAATAAATATAATAATAATAATTAAAAAGAAGTCATCGCCTCGGTCCTCCCGAGCTCCTGAGACTGTCCCGACCCCCACCTGGGACCCTTTCCCAACTTCCCAAACTCCCAGGAAAGCCCAGCGTGGGGGAGGGGCTGGGACCTCGGAGAGAGAACCAGCAGAGCCCTCCACCAAAGAACACAGATTAGCACCTCCTAGAGGCCAGGCCCCTCCCTCCAGCAGCAGGGCTTAGACAGGCTGGGAGGGACGTCAGTCAGTAAGTGCACAGGTTTTACCAGAGGCTTCCAGTGTGCTGGCTCCGTGCTGAGAGCAAACGGAGGAAACAAACAAAATATAACAAACAAGTAAGTACTCCCGGCCCTCGAGGAGCTGACATTCTACTATGGGAGACAGCACGGGAAAGGGAGGGGAAGCATTTATGTGGCACCTTCTATATACCAGGCACGCGCTTTACAGACATTGTCTTACTCTAGAGTGGTTATAATCCCATGACCTGCAGCATTCAAGGGCTCCCATTCCACATTGCCAAACCCATTTCACAGATGAGGAAATTAAGGCTCACCACGTGCTCAGGCTGGCTCGCTCTCAGGGGGTCCTGACTCTGAAAGATTCTGGACAGGGGTCTCCCATGGGGCCCTAGCCTCCCTGCACCCAGAGAACTGAGCTGGCCCAGGATGAGAACAGGGACGTCAGCCACGCCCTCAACTGTGCTTCTTGAGGGCGGGGCCACATTCATCTTTGTCTTCTGCAGCACCCTGCACACACTAGGTGCTTAATAAATGCTTGTTAGCTAGCAAATTATATATTTTGTCTTTTTATTTGGCAGATTATATATTTTGTGTATACTTTTGTGTGCACATTTGTTTCCTGGATAGAATGGAAGCTTCTGAAGGGCAGGGGCAAATTCAGCTTTGTCTTTTTGTTCTGCAGCATCCGGTACACACTAGGTGCTTAATAAATGCTCGTCAGCTGGCAGATTATATATCCTGTCTATACGTTTGCGTGCACATGCCGTTTCCCGGGTAGAGCACGCTCTCTGAGGGCAGGGCCGGATTCCCCTTTGTTCCGTGCCCCCAGCGCCCATGACCGGTTGGTTAGTAGGGTGACCGATTGACAGCCTCACGCTGCACAAAATGCGCCTCATGGTTAGGGCCCGGCTGCCCCACCCGGAGGCGCTTCTCCCTCCCCACCAGCACACAGATCCCTGCAGACTTTGCAGGGCTCCCCGGAGGCGCTGCCAGGTAGAACCCACACATCACAGCCACGGGGGAGGGGGGAGGAACTCCGCACAGAGAGGCAGTCAGAATTCCCAGGAACGCCTGTTTGGGGGCTCCTGTGTGGGGGTGCCTTTTGGGGTGCTTGTTTGGGGGTGCCTTTGGGGTACTTGTTTGGGATGCCTTTTGGGGTGCTTGTTTGGGGGTGCCTTTGGGGTGCTTGTTTGGGGTGCTTGTTTGGGGGTACCTCTGGGGTGCTTGTTTGGGGGTGCCTCTGGGGTGATTGTTTGGGGGTACCTCTGGGGTGCTTGTTTGGGGTGCCTTTTGGGGTGCTTGTTTGGGGGTGCCTTTGGGGTGCTTGTTTGGGGTGCCTTTTTGGGTGCTTGTTTGGGGTGCCTTTGGGGTGCTTGTTTGGGGTGCCTTTTTGGGTGCTTGTTTGGGGGTGCTTCTTTGGGGTGCTTGTTTGGGAGTGCCTCTGGGGTGCTTGTTTGGGGGTGCTTCTTTGGGGTGCTTGTTTGGGGGTGCCTTTGGGGTGCTTGTTTGGGGGTGCTTCTTTGGGGTGCTTGTTTGGGGGTGCCTCTGGGGTGCTTGTTTGGGGGTACCTCTGGGGTGCTTGTTTGGGGGTGCCTTTGGGGTGCTTGTTTGGGGGTACCTCTGGGGTGCTTGTTTGGGGGTGCCTTTGGGGTGCTTGTTTGGGGTGCCTTTGGGGTGCTTGTTTGGAGTGCTTCAGGACTCCCGAGCGGCTCTGCGCCGGCCGGATGGGCAATGACCCGCATCCCGGCCCAATGCTGGGGCTCAGCCCAATATTGAGAGGATCGGGTTGCCCAGTACTCCTGGTGGAGTGTGGGGGCAGTGGGCCCGGAAACTGCTCTCCTACTACAACTGATCTTCTTGGGGTGGGGGCGGAGGGGTGGGGCTTGGCAAACTGGCACGGTCTCCATCAGGCTCGGTTGCCAGCAATTAGTGGAGACGAAGGGTGCCAGTCTGGCAGCAGCCCTGCCCCACCTCTGCCCCCACCCCCCAGAACCAAGCCCGGCCTGGCGGGCAGCCCTGGATACCGCAGCTCGCCGGTGGCCTCCATCTTGCCGATGAGCTGGCTTCTGCCCTCCCTTTCTCCCGGCCCCCTGGGGTTCCCACGCCAGCCCCTGTGACTCCTCGCGCGCAGGGCCTCCCTTCCCCCTTCCCCCTGGAAGTGACTCTCTGGGCCGGGAGGGTGGGAATAAACGCACCAAAAGGCCCGCCATGAATCTCAGGCTGGGCCGGTCAGTGGTCCCTCCTCCCAGCTCCTCCCTGCCGACCAAGGGGGCTGCCTTTATAGCGGGGCTGGGGGAGCAGGGGGCCTGGGGGCTATTTCTAGCCCGGGGGCACATCTCCCAAGCCCTGATCCCTGTGGCTGGTGGCTGAGCCCACCTAGTTCCACCTTCTCAGGAAAAATCAAGGGGAGCTCTCTGGTGGCTGATGCTCTGGGGCCAGGGGAGCCCCCGGAGGGTGGGGGTGGGTCCTCCCGGGTGGGCCCTCCCTCCAGCCGTGCCCTCCCTCCAGCCGTGCCCCAAGAACACGGGGACAGTCGGGGCTGGGGGCCGTGGGTGGGGCCCAGAAGCGGCCAGGTGGGCCTCGGTGTCAGTTCAATAACAGATCTGGGTCTTTAAGGTCAGGATTTGACGATTCCCCTAAACCCTTCCTGGGAAATGGGGCAAAGCTCTGGGTGAGTGGGGAGGGAGGAGGGCCGGAAAACCAGAGACCCGGGTTCCAGTTCCGGCTCTATCGGCAGGATGACCTTAGCAAGGCCCCCCCACCTCCTCACCCGTAAAGTGAGGGGGAGTCCGGGAGCCGGCTGCAGCGGCCTTCCTGGGCCGTCCCAGCCCCGAGCCCCAGAGCAAGTGTTCAACATGTGTTTGTTGGGGACCCGGGCAGGGATGGAAGCACACACACACTTAATCCCCCGGTCAGCTGCCTCCCCCAGGCAGCTGTGGGGGGAGGCGGGGAGGGGGAGGGGCGGGACTGGGGGTCCCCAGGACCGCTGCCGACCAAGCCCACCACACAAGGCTGCCGCTCCCGCAGCCATCCCTATCCCTCTAAGCCACCTAGTGTCCGAAGCTGGCGCTGGGGAAGGCTCCGGGAGAAGCCCGAGGACCGGCTCACAGGAAGGAAGCCCCGGGGACGGCCCTCAGGAACCGGGGCCGACCAGACCAGAGGCCGTCCTCCCAGATGGGAAAATGGCAAACAAGAGTGTGCGCAGGCCGCCGAGTCCAGCTCTGGGCAGACTGTTTTTCCGGGCATCTCTGCCCCCTTTGCCAGCCCAGACCTCGGGGGCCCCCCCGTGCAAACTCCCGGGCAACTTTGTCCCAGCGGGGACTGCCCCCCCAGGCCGGCCCGCTGAGGGGGGAGGGGAGGGGGCCCGCAGCCCCTTCCCACACCCCACCTCCTCTCCTCTGCCTCCTCCTTTTCTCAGTGTCCTCAAGCCTCTTCTCACCTTGAGGAGCGTTCGGATTACCCAGCATTTACACTCAATGCTCTTCTTTATTCCTTAAGACTTATTAAGAATGATAATGAGCTCCAGAGGAGCCACACGTCCCTGTCTCTCCTTCTCTCCCTCTCTCTCTCCCTCTCTCTCTCCCCCTCCGTCATTCTCTCTCTCTACGTGCCTTTTCCGTCAAAGGCACACAGGACAAATCCGACCAAAAAAAACCTGACAATATGGAACAAGGACACTTGAGGATTTATATTCTAGAAATCCATCCCCCTTTCCTCCCCCACCCCAGTTTGTTCTCTTTATTATTCCCATTCAAAAAAAAAAAAATCTCCACCCCCCCCAGCCTTCCAGGGTCCAATCCATCTCTCTCTCTCTCTCTCTCTCTCTCTCTCTCTCTCTCTCTCTCTCTCTCTCTCTCTCTCTCTCTCTCTCTCTCTCTCCCTCTCTCTCTCTCTCTCTCTCTCTCTCTCTCTCTCTCTCTCTCTCTCTCTCTCTCTCTCTTTTCTCTCTTTTTTCTCTTCTCTCTCTGTCTCTTTCTCTTTTCTCTCCCTTTTCCTCTCTTTTTCTCTTCTCTCTGTCTTTCTCTCTCTTTCTTTTCTCTCTCTCTCTGTCTCTCTCTTTTTCTTTTCTCTGTCTCTGTCTCTTTTTTTTCTTTTCTGTCTCTGTCTCTCTCTTTGTCTCTCTCTCTCTTTTTCTTTTTTCTCTCTGTCTCTGTCTCTCTCTTTGTCTCTCTCTCTTTTTCTTTTTTCTCTCTGTCTCTGTCTCTCTCTTTCTCTCTCTCTCTCTTTTTCTTTTTTCTCTCTGTCTCTGTCTCTCTCTTTGTCTCTCTCTCTTTTTTCTCTCTGTCTCTGTCTCTCTCTCTTTTTTTTTCTTTTCTTTCTCTTTCTCTGTCTCTGTCTCTGTCTCTGTCTCTTTCTGTCTCTCATCTGGACTTTGAGCAGGGGAAAAGGGTGCAGGGCCCAGCTTGGCTGGAAAACCTCGTTAACGTGAAGCTCTTAAACGGTTGATTAATTTTTGCAGAATTTACGACAAGCTCTCCCTTTTTTTTCTCCCCCCCAACCCAAGCTGAGACCCTAGAACAATTAGAACTTCACGGGTACTTGAGGTTGGACAGAGGACACCCCAACTTCCCCTCCTTATTCCTTCTCACAGTCACAGACAGACAGACAGTTTCCTAATACAGATGGGGAGACTCCCGTGGAACAGGCAGACACACTCACACACACTCTCTCTCTCTCTCTCTCACACACACACACACACACACACACACACACACACACACACACACACACACACTCTCACACAGACTCACACACGGCGGGAGGCAGCCGGGACTGGCAGGAAGAAAGCCCACACCTGGCTCCCCGTACCTCTCTTTCTTTAATCGGGGAGCTGAGTAAAACCTCCCCAGCACAGCCAGCCCCGAGCTGGCCCAGCCGGGCCCTGCAGGCGCTCTCTCCGGGCCAGCGTTCTCGGCGGGCACCCACCGCCTCGTCCCCTTCCCCGGGGCCGCAGAAATCCCCAGGCCCCGGTGCCCAGGCCCCATCTTTCTGCCCGGCTGCCCTTCACAGGAGGGGAAGAGGAGATCCTAATGAAATTACAGTTTTTAAAATGTCTATAAATTAAATCTCTCCCTCTGAATCTTCCGAGCTGCCTCCTTCCCAAGCCTGTTTGACTCCCTTCGGCTCCCTCTGTAACGTCTGTTTTTCTGATATAGACATCAGGAGGTTAAGGCTCAATTACAAGTCTGTTGAATCCTCAGCGTTGAATCCTTGGGCTTCTCTTCAGAAATCAGACACCAAATCTCTCTTTTCTCCTTTATGATTTTTCTTCCCTTCTGCCTCTTTGCTTATTTTTAATGTCCAAAGCTCCACCAGGTTTACCCCACTGACAGCTCTGGGGGGTTTCAGAAGCACACTTACTGTGTTATCTTAAGAAACACACGTATTTTTTTTTTTTTTAATTCTGCACGAGACCCAGAGAACCCTTCTCTTTTCCTTGATTTTTAATAAAATCCCACCCAGAGCAAGCCCTGCCATGAGGAACTGCAAACAGGAAAACACACCAGAAGCTGCTAACGTTTCTGAGGGCCTCCCCGAGAAGAGGAAGAAGGGGTTCAGGGCAAAGAGCTGCTGCTGCTGCTGCTGCCATTAGAATGACATCTACCAGATTCCCAAAGTTCTGCAGGGAAATCTCGAGGCCCTTTATTAGCACAAGGTCTCCAATGTGGGATCCAAATGGATCTGTCTCTTACACACACACACACACACACACACACACACACACACACACACACACACACACACACAGAGACCATCCTTGTCTCCACAAATCCCTGGACCTCGCGTCCTTCCACCCTCCCTCCAGCTTCATTTCAGAAAACCCAGGTCCCCGTGGGTTATCTAGGCTGCTAATTCCGGGTAAGGAGCCACCATCAGCTTTACGTTTAAGGTACAAAAAGCAAAAACACGTCCCAAAAAAATACCCCAAAACCAAACCAAACGCAACCACCCGCCCCCAAATCAAAACTCAAAAACCTCCAAGCCACCAGTTGTTGTTGTTTTTTTGTTTTTTTGTTATTTTTTTTGCAAGTTACAAACCAGAGGGAATTCTAGAACCAGTTTTCCAAGAAAAACAAAAAGCAAAACAAAATTCACTGGCCCACAAAGGCTAGAGAAAGTTGAGACTCGACGGCTTCAAAATAAAAAAAAAAAAAACAACTTTGTTTTTCTAATTAACCGAGGGAAAAGAAGGGGTGACATGACGAGCAGCGTCATTCTTTCCTGTAAACAATTTAATTAAATTCTGTTGAATCCAGAAGAAACGCTCATTTTGATGCTTTTCTCCCTTCCACCCCTCTTCCTCCGAGCAAATTCCTGCAGGTCACTCCTCCCGGCCCAGGCCGCCCCCCACCCCCCTTCTCCAGCGGGCTACACAGGCAGCAGTGGAGGCAAGTCTGCCTTTAAATGGATTTCCTACACCAGGCGAGGACTGGAGGGCTCTGAAACTGTAAGAATGACAACCTCATCTGTCTGAAAGCTGATACTACAGCTTTTAAAAGAAATGGGGGAAAATAAGCTGTTGACTTCTTGGTTAAAGTATTTTCCTGTTCTAACTCATGTTCTTATGTCACTAAGCTAAAAAAAAAAAAAAGAAAAAAAAAAGAAAGAAAAAAAGGTGGGGGAAGAGAGAGAGAGAGAAAGGGAGAAAAGATACGACTTTCCTTGAATGATCTGTTTAACCTAAGCCAGAGGAAAAAAAAAGAAAGTCATTAATTACTTATGTGAGCTATTGCTTCAGAAAGACAATAAACCTGCCCGGTCGCCATGGATATGACATATTTGCTCTGAAAACAACACAATAATTAGCAAAGGGGAAAGATACAAGGAGAATATGCAAACTCCTGAGTTTAAAGCAATAGCGCTCTTTTTTTTTTTTTTTTTTTTTTTTTTTAACTTGTCAGACCCTCTTGTTCTATTTGCAATCCAGATCAAACAAACGAAGGGGGGGGGGTTAAAGAACGGGGGTGGGGGGTCTTGAAAATTAAAATAAATGGCTTCTTTTACCTCAGTGTAAAGAAGTAGGGAGCTACCTTCCCCACCCAAAAAATAAAAATAGAGAAGGAAGGAGTGAGATTCAAGTCTTGCCAGTGGGTGATTTTTCTATACAGCTTTTTTTTTTTTTTTTTTTTTTAATGTTTCCATATTTAGGATTAGGCGATCTAACCTGAAATGCATTTTAGTATTAAGGGAAATGTGGCCTGACACCCCCTTTTCCCCCATTACCAGAAGTAGCTATAAATGGTGGGGGTTGGGAGAGTCCCAAAGGGGCAGTGCCCTTGGAAAGAAGCACCTTTTGGGAGAAGGGACCACTTCCCCACGCCTCCCCCCCCCAAATCTCTCAACCAAATTTAGGTCTTTATTTTAATATTAAAAATACATTAAATGGTTTTTACCTATAATTTAGTCCCTGAAGATCATTAGGAAATGCAATGGTTTTGTATCCTATCTGTCACAATTTCTCAGTGTGTCAGAAACCCAAATCATCTCTTTCCTTTCCCCTTATTTCTTACTTCACTCCTCTCCCACCATCCACCCCCCCAAAAAAATCTGGAGGGGGTGATTTGGAGAGGAATAAAATGGAGTTAGGAGAGGAAAAAAAAAGTTTACCCAGCTCTTCAGACCCACCTAGGAAAGGTGACCAGGAGTCTTCCTTAAAAAGCCGGGAAATGGGCATTTTCATGGAAATAGATAGATTTTTAAGCCTTGTAAGTTCTGGCCAACCTCCCCCTTCCTCAGCACTGGATTTCCCCAGCGCAGATGAGCTCAGGATCCGAGAGAGAGAGAAGTAAACCCGCCTCAGCCAGGAGTTTCACCGCCACAGAAATGTGGCTTTGAATTTATTATTATTTTTTTCAATTAAAGAAAGAAAGAGAAAAAAAGGGGAAAGTGTTCGGGCGATGCAAAGAA
This sequence comes from Sminthopsis crassicaudata, assembly GCF_048593235.1. NCBI lineage: Eukaryota > Metazoa > Chordata > Mammalia > Dasyuromorphia > Dasyuridae > Sminthopsis > Sminthopsis crassicaudata. Next base: position 620,611,612 of record NC_133619.1, on the reverse strand, counting down.
TATCAGCGAAGCTACAAGTTTGGTTTGTTTGTTTTTTTAATCGGGAGACACCAGGGGAGCTGATGCAGACGGGGCTCCCCTTTGCCAGTGTTTGCACATTTATTTGGGGGGCTCGCGGTTTGGGGGGTCGCAAGGATTTTGCAGTCACGGGCCTGGAGGTCGGAGAAGGGCTGGCGAAAAGGCGGCTGCGAAATGTGGCTGCAACCTGAGGATCAAAGCCGGGCTTTCTCAGGCAGAGGAAGCTGGGCTCGGAGCTCCCGACCTCCTTCGGCTCTCCCGGAGAAGGCACAGGCGGCGGAGCCTCCCAGGCACCCGGCCGAGTCTCGGCACCGCGCTAAAAGGGACCCCCCAAAGGGAGACGCTGCCCCTTTAAACATTTTAGTCCATATGGAGTTTGATTTCTGAAAGAGATCAGTTTAACATCTCCATAGAAACCAGCAACAGATTATCATCAACAGAATAAATAACTAGTCTAATAAATTAAACAGTAGGCATAAGATCGCTGGAAACCTGATTACTTAAGTTCAACAATATTCCCCATAAACTCTCCCTAACCGCCTGCGAGGTGGATAACAAGATGGGGGGGAGGGGTGGCTCCCGTGCGGAGGATCCCCGGGACGGGAGCGGAGGCGGCAGCCCAGGCCGGGCCGGCCGGCCAAAGTCTCCCGTCCTCGGAAGGGGCGAGCCACGGAGAGAGCCCGAGGAAACGCCGAACTTTGGGAAGGGGAGGGAAGGCGGAGTGAGGCTGGGGGGTCTGGCTGGGGGGAAGGCCTTCCGGGGTGGGGGTGACACCGGCTCATTGACCCCGGCCCGGCCCAGGAAGCCTCCGGAGCTCGGCCAGCGCTCACTGGGCGCGAAGCAGCCCCGTTCCCCGAGCCGGCCCGCCCGCCCCCTCCAGGCACGTGGAGCGCGAGCCGGGAGGAGCCCCCGGGGACCCAGTCCTCTCCCCTGCGCCTCCCCCACCCCCGCCCAGGCTCGCTTCGGTGCAGCTGCTGCCCAGTTCCTGCTGGACCTCCCGGGCTGGGAAGGGGGCGTGGACCTCAGGCCCCCGCCAGGGCTGACCTCGGGGGTCCCGGGCCTCCGCGCTTCTGGGCGCGCGGGCCTCGACCAGGTTCGACCTGTGGGAGCCCAGACCCCGCCGCCCCCCCGTCAGCTCCGGCTCCCGGACCCTTCCTTCCCTCAACCCGGCGGAGCCCGTCTCCGGCCCGGAGGGAGGTGGATGCCCGCGGCCGGCGGTGGGATCTGGGGGCGGGGGGCTTCACCCCTTTTGTCCCCGGTGACTCCATGCCCAGGCCAGAGCGACGCCGGGTTCGCCCCGCTTAGAGAAGCCCGCGGTGCCATGATCGCGACTTCTTGGGCGGACACACCAGACCTCGGCGAACCGGGCCGGCGCGAACCCCTGGTCCCGACCCGGCCGCAGGCCCCGCTTCCCAGACTGGGAGAACTTTTTTTCCTTCCTAAGGGCAGCGGGTGGAGGTGCTGCTTTCTCTCCTCCCGTAAACTCCCCTTCGTCTCCCCCTCGACCCCCGCCCTTAGTCCGCAGGGACGGAAGGGAGACAGGAATCCGCACCCACCCCGCGGCCCAATCTATTATTATTATCGTAATCTACGCCCCCGAAGTGGCCGTGCCGCGGTGATTGACGGCGCATACACCTGTTCCCCGGCCCCGAGCTTCCTAACGCGGGGCAGACATTCACCAAAACCCTCCGGATCCGGCCCAGCGCCTGCGGGGGCTCCTCCCGCCCCGTGCCCCCCCCCCGCCCCACAGGGAGCCCAGACGCGCCCCTCAGCCGGGCGCACCGCCCCTGGGGGAGCAGCCGCCCCGCAGCCGCCGGCCCCGCCGCCAGCCCCCGCGGGCTTCGGAAAGACACAGAACCGAGAAGAAAGCAAAAAACTTCTGGCCGCGGATCGCAATCAGCTGCACATTCTGTAAATGCCACCGAGTAAAAATAAACCGGCCCGCTCCACCCGGGCAGCTCACCCCGGGCCTGGCCGCTGCCCCCTGCCCAGGGCCCGACCCCTGCCCCTCAGCCTGCGCGCTCGCCCGAACCCCACTCTCCGTCGAAGACACCCCCTCTTTCCAGCCCCCAACTCTGCCCGGGCCGCTCCTGCGGCGGGCGACACCCAGAGCAGGTGCCCGAGCCGCCCAGGCCGGAGCCATCGCCACCCCCCGGTGACCCTTCCCCGCGGTGCCCCTCCTGTCGTCCCCAGGGCTTTCCTCCTGCCCTCGGAAGCTGCCCCCCCCCCCGTCCCTTCCTCAGCCTGGCTTCGGAACCCAGTCTTCCTTTCCAACCTCAAGCCCCTCATAGAGTGTGTGTGTGGGCAGCCGGTGGCAGCCCCCTACTCCGATTCCCCCCGCCGTGCCTAAGGGAGCGCTCGGTCCTCCCTGTTCTACGGCCCCTAGCGCAGCTCCGCTCCCCCGAGCGCTCCACGGCCGCAGCAACTCCCCCAAACTTTTCCCCAGCACCCGGATCCGCTGGCCCCAACGTCCCCGGCCCCCTCCCCCCACGGTCCCCGTGCCCAGCAGCGGCAGGCCCCCGCCCCGGGGAAAAGGAAGTGTGGGGATGGGGGGGCGGGGGTGGGGAGAACACACCACTCGCTGGGCCCGAAGCAGCGCACTCGAGACAAACTTCTCCGACTCTAAGTTAGGGGGCCACCTCTCCCCTCCCGGCCCGCCAGCCTCTGTCCGAGCTGTCTCACCCTAGAGGGGACCCACCCCCAGGCAGCCCAGGGCCGAGACTCAGCCTGGCCGAGCTGGGCGCACCTGTGCCCAGGGAGCCCGGAGGATCGCGAGCCGAAGGACCCCCACTCAGCCTGCCCTCCGGGCAAAGTCTCGGAAAGTGGCCCCTGGCACCCCGGGCCCTCACCACCTCCTGGGGCCGGGGTCAGGGGCGCGCTGGCCTCCATGGGGGGGGGAGGGGAGAGAGTGATAAGCCAGCATTAGCAAGCACCTGCCCCCGGGGAGCCCTCGGCGGGAGGGTGGGGGTGCCCCCGTACCATTTGCAGAACCGTGCCTGGCACCTCCCCTCCCCCTTCCCCCAGCTGGAGCAAGTGACCCCGGGGAGGTGCCGCGGCGCCTCCAGCCCATGCCCTCCGCTCTGCCCGGGCGCGCGGGGCACCTCCGGGCGCGGGGGAGCCGCGCGCCGCCCCGCGCCCCGCTGCCACCTCTCCGTGCCCCCGCCGCCCGCTGGATGGGTGGCAGCCGCCGCTTGCCGGCTGGCTGGCTCGCCCGCCCGCCCGCCGCTCGCTCCCTCGCTCGCTTGCAAGCTCGCCCGCTTGCTGCTGCAAGCGGCAGCCCCGGGAGTGGAGGGCTACAAGGCGGGGGGGGGAGGGGGCAGAGGAGCGGGCCCGCCCCGGGGGGGCCGCGGAGCCGGGGAGCAGGGGGGCCGCGGCGGCGGAGGGAGCGCCGAGTCTCTTACCTGCACTTGGGGCGGCTTTGGGTGACTTTCCAAGTCCGGGGGAAAAATGTGTGTGTGTTTGGGATGGAGCGCGGCGGGCGCGCATGCGCGCCCCAAAGTTGCCGGATCCCGGATTTTTCGCTCCCCGTCTCCGCTCTCGCCCGCTGTGATTATGGAATTCTCCGCGGCCTAGCGGGCGAGTGGGCGGAGCGCAAAACCCGGCCCGGATCGCTCGGCTAGGCTCCGCTCCACCCTCACACCCCACTCCCCTTTCCTGCCCGGTTTCGCCCCCATTCCGTCCCGAGCGCCCGGGACCGCCGGCGTTCTGGACCTGGGGCGGCTGGGAGGAGACCCGCACAAGGCGGCCCCCCTTCGGCGATAGAGGGGCTCGTGCACCCCCAAATGGAAGGGGTCCGGGGGGCAAAGTTTGCCCCCGCTGCCTGAGACCCTGCCCCCCGGGTTTTCAGCGCTTCGTCTCCCACGCGGCCGCTTCTCAGCTGCCCGTGGGAATGACCGGACCCGGATTTTCAGGGCTGGGGCCGCTGTCAAACGATCCCGCACTTACTTTACCTGCCGGGAGAGCGCCTCAGTTTCTCCGTCCGGAGCGAAGGGCCTCTCTCCCGGGGTGGGGGCAGTGTGTCTCAGGGCCCGAACTCGCCTCACCCACAGAAGGACTCGGGTTCAAATCCTACCTGAGCCACTGTAGCACTGACGTTCTGGTTGACATTGTACGACCTTGAGCAAGTGACGTAACTTGTGGGCCTCAGTTTCCTGGTCTGTATTAAGAGAACGCAGGGGGATTCCGAGCTCCCGCCCAGCGCTTGGTCTCAGGCCCCGGGGTTCTTTCCCGGGTTAAGATACACTAGCACCACTGAATCCCCTGGTCAGGCCTAGGTCTCGTGAACCTGGCTTAACTCTGCCACTCCGCCTGTTTTGATCCTCAGGGAGCCGAATTGTTCCAACCTTTGTATTTGTATGCACAGCGCAGTGCTTGGTATGTAGTTGGTGATTAATAAATGCTCACTGATGGAATCGTTGGTTCATCTCCCTCCCCTCCACAACAGAAGGACTATGTCATTTACCATCCTGGGCCCCACTGCCCAGCCTAGGCCCAGCATATAAAAGGCACTTAATAATTACACGTGGATTGATGGTTTTCTGAAAATAATCAAGAAACCACAATAGTAATTTAATTAATTAATATAGCCAAGAAATTAACTGAAATGAAAAAGTGACCAAAGTGTTAGGAGCGAGCAAGGCTTCCTGCTTAGTGAGAAAGATCAGAACCTCTAGCAAATAAATGAATGCATAAATAAATGTTTGCAGGCTGGTAGACTTAGGGGCCCAATCTGCAAGGCTTCAGTATATCCTGGAGCAAACCCTAGCTTTCCTTCATTTTGAACATCTTGGAAATGGAACTTCAATTCAGGCAGGGGCTGAGTGAGGGATCAAGGTAAGAAGGAAAGTGACAAGGACAAATTCCAGCCATTCTTGTTTCCTGTTGGAGCCTCAGGGACCCAAGGAAAAGGAGTCCTGTTGTCCCTGGTTGTTTACTCTACAATTCCGGTTCCTTGACTTTGGAGGAAAAACTTGAAAATTCAACGGTTATTCCCTGCTGCTTGGATTTGGAGCGATGTATTTGCTTATTTTGGACCTGCTAAGGAACAAACCAATAAGGAAACATACCTGCTTGTCTCTGTTAGCAGGGGCCTGCTGGAGCCTATTGGCCAGAGAATTGAGCTGTGGCTTGGGGAGGGCGGCGGACGGGAGCCCTGGCACATGGATGCCACTCACCACAGATAGTTTCATTTTTTCTTTCTTTGTTATACTTCACCTCAATTTCCACCCCACCCAGGATAATTGGCAGGAAAAACAACAATTCCTTAATAAATTAAAATGGACACGGATAACATTTTCACCCCTAAAAATGTTCCCAAGTCTATTTTTTAAGAAGTAATGCTCTATTTATGTTTTACGTTGCTGTTCCTTCCCAGTGATTCTCCTCCCCCACTCCTGGCCCTTAATAAGATCCTCCCACATAATAAAATATGGTCAAACAGAACAAATCAACACTATGAATGCCCCATTCCTCACCTCTAGCCTACCACCTCTCTACCCACTTTCCAAAGTCTTCGTTGGTGACTGAATTGATCAGAATTCTGAAAGCTTTCAATGTTGTTTTCCTTCCCACCCATTTTTAAAGGATCTCCAGCACCCAGGGGTTAGTAGCTTCAACCAAGGGACTTTAGAGAACAGCAGATTTTGGTTCAAATTAATAAGAAGGAAGATTCCAAAAGTCCACTTTGATAGCAATAAATTTCTTATCACTGAAAGCTGGATTAGGTTCAATATGGTAAAGTGGGGGAAAAGGTTGGATTGCCGGTCCAAGGAGCCAAGTTCGAAAGTTACCGCTGCTGTTTACTGCTCTCTTCTAGGCTGACATTCCCACATCTGTAAAATGGGCACGTTGGACTCGATGGCTCCTTCGATCCCTGATAAGTCCTGGTTTAATTAGGACCTCTGAGATAGAATTTTAGCATGTTAGAAGTGGAGAGGGAGGAACCTTCAAGACCTCAAGCTTCATTGAAATGCTGGACTTCTAACCCAACTCCACCAGAATATTCCTGGCTAACTGCAGACTGGCTCCCTCACACCCCAATTTCCAACTCTAGCTCTTCAGCCATTAATTAAATCAATGTTACCAATCAATCAATCAATCAATCAGTCACCCTATGTCTCCAATCATCATCCATCTTACTTTTCTATCCAAAGAGATCCGAGTATTCTCCCACTGTCATTCATCTTCATGTTTTGCAAGCTCCAAGAAATCAAGGACTGTCTCACTTGCTTCTGTATGTATCCCTGATACAAAATTCCCAGACTGGCTTCACAGTGTCTGACACGTAGTAAACACTTAAATATTTTTTCATTCACCTCCATTTGAGTGACTAGCTCAGAGCCCTTTTCATTATATGGAGTTTGTGGCTGGCTCAATGAGTCCGTCAGCCAATAAGCATTTACTCAGCACCTACTATGTGCCAGGTAAGTGACACAGTGGATAAATTGCCAAGTCTGGAGTCAGGAAAACCTGAGTTCATCCTGTGATTGGAGCAAAGTAGCTCATCCCCATTTTAAAGATGACAAAACTGAGACTTTGGGAAGGTCAATAACTTGTCCAAGATCATATAACATCAGAGGCAAGTTTTGATTCCTGTTATATCCTAATTCCAAGGGGACTCTGGCTGCCCAGGGGATCCATGGGAGGTCACCCTTCTTTCTTTCGTCTCAATATACTTTTAAAACATGTTGTATTTATTTTGTATGACTGTACATATAACTCTCCCTGACAGAGCAGAAGACCTTCACTGGACCTTTGATTTTGAGCTGAAGGCCATGAATCCAACTTCCCCTTTTTCCAGATGAAAAAACTGAGGCAAGAGAAATTAACTGTTTTGCCAAAGATCATACAACTAGTATCTGAAGCAAGATTTCAGACTGTATCTTTCTGGCTTGATCCAGTCCAGTTTCTGGCAGCTCTGCACCAAGAGGCAAGATAACCTAAATTTAAATCCAGCCTCAGATACAAGCTAGCTAGGTGGCCCGAGGCAGGGCACTTCCTTTCTGTGTGCCTCAGTTTCCTCATCTGTAAAATGGGAGCAATAATAGCATCTCCCTTCCAGGATTGTTGTGAGATACTAATTATAAAGCTCTTCACTTAAACACCATTTGCCTCAGTTTGCTAGTTTGTAAAATGCGAAGGATAATAGCATCTTCAGAATGGGATAATATTTGTAGAGTGCTTTGCAAAAGCACTATATAAAGCTAGCTATTACTACTACTACTACTATTACTGTTATTATGAATAAGGTTTATTCCAACCTTGACATTCTGTGATTCTGCACCCTTAGGAAGAGTCTTCAAGCTCAGCACTCAGGCAACATTGCCTTTCTTTTTCTTTTTCTTTTTTCTTTCTTTTTTTTTTTTTTGGTATAGTTTGCAAATATTTATACATGTCACTGTTATCTGCTGCCACAAAATTCAATCCTCTCAAGGATGGGGACTATTTCCCTTTGGCTTCAGCACTAAGCATAATACCTGACATATAGAAGGAGTGTAATAATACTTGCCCATTGACTGGTATATTGAGGTCATGTATTTGGACCATAGGCCAAGGGATATTTCTCCAAGAGGTTGGGGAGTGGAGTAAGAGAGAGTGGATTCTATCAGCTCCTCATTGAAGCTGGGAGAGCTGGTTGTTAAATATTCAGTGTGAGTATGAGCTGATTGTAAAATTTTTGGTATGAGTCTTTACACTTCAGAAATGAGCAAAAGCTACAAATCAGAGTTTTTGATTCATTATTTTCTTTTTTTTTAAAATTTTTTATTATATATATATTTTTTATAATATTATCCCTTGTATTCATTTTTCCAAATTATCCCCCCCTCCCTCTTTTCCCTCCCCCCAATGACAGGCAATCCCATACATTTTACATGTGTTACAATATAGTCTAGGTACAATACATGTGTGTGAATATCATTTTCTTGTTGCACAATAAACATTAGAATCCGAAGGTACATGCAACCTGGGCAGACAGATATTAGTGCTAACAATTTACATTCACTTCCCAGTGTTTCTTCTCTGGGTGTAGCTACCTCTGTCCATCATTGATCAACTGGAAGTGAGTTGGTTTTTCTTTATGTTGAAGATTTCCACTTCCATCAGAATACATCCTCATACAGTGTTGTTGTTGAAGTGTAGAGTGATCTTCTGGTTCTGCTCGTTTCACTCAGCATCAGTTGATTTAAGTCTCTCCAGGCCTCTCTGTATTCCTCCTGCTGGTCATTTCTTACAGAGCAATAATATTCCATAACCTTCATATACCACAATTTACCCAACCATTCTCCAACTGATGGACATCCATTCATCTTCCAGTTTGTAGCCACAACAAAAAGAGCTGCCACAAACATTTTGGCACATACAGGTCCCTTTCCACTCTTTAGTATTTCTTTGGGATATAATCCCAGTAGTAGCGCTGCTGGGTCAAAGGGTATGCACATTTTGATAGTTTTTTGGGCATAATTCCAGATTGCTCTCCAGAATGGCTGGATTCTTTCGCAACTCCACCAGCAATGTATTAGTGTCCCAGTTTCCCCACATCCCCTCCAACATTCATCATTATTTGTTCCTGTCATCTTAGCCAATCTGACAGGTGTGTAGTGGTATCTCAGAGTGGTCTTAATTTGCATTTCTCTGATCAGTAGTGATTTGGAATTTGATTCATTATTTTCTTAATTTTCCATGCTTAAAGAAGTGATGAAGAAAATGACGATAATGCAAATTCAACTCAAAAGTGAGTTATTGCTATATTTCCCTAGAAAATCAATTGTTAAATATTTACTAACACACTGTTGCTTGTGGGCATCTTTTTTTTTTCCCCTCCTGAAGATATCCAAATCTCTGATTCTGACTTTCTTTTCCAAATTGACCACCTACATTTAGACATAAACTCTAAACCAATAATAATAATTTTTAAATTATTTTTAAAAGAATAATTTAAAAAATCAGAGTTTACATTAGTATATTGCTTTCAGGTTTGCAAGGGGCTTTCCTTTCAGCAATCTTTTGAGGGTGGTAGAGTTTTTAATATAGCCAGTTTTACAGATTGGGAAATAGTCTTTGAGAAGCTCAGTCTAGGAGAAGATACTCCTATTTAGAGTATCTGAATGGGGAGCTCAGAGCCAGGTCCGAGGACTCCAAATCCTTCTTCGCACAATGACATGTCACCAAATTTGCCACATAATTGGACTTGGTTTATACAAAAATGGCCACATGAATCACTTTGTGTTATTTTCACGTCTTTTAAAAACTTATCCATGAACATGTGATGATTGCCCCTCCCAAATGAATGAAAGCCCCTTGATGGCAGAAGCTTTCTCAGTTTTATCTTTGCATCCTCAGCCCCTAACATTATGATGGCTACTGTTTGTGGGTGTTCAGTCATTCAGGAGTCTTTGTAGGGTTGTATACCATTTTGTTACTGAATCATGTTGTGACCTTAGAAAAAGTCCACTCTGGAATTTGAGCCTGAATTTCTTCAACTATAAAAGGAGTGAATGGATAACATAGTCTCTAAGGTCAGACACTCTGTGTTCTAAGAGCCCTCCCATCTCTGACCTCCTGGGTTCTAAGGGCCCTCCCATCTCTGACCTCCCGGGTTCTAAGGGCCCTCCCATCTCTGACCTCCTGGGTTCTAAGGGCCCTCCCATTTCTGACCTCCCGGGTTCTAAGGGCCCTCCCAGCTCTGACCTCCTGGGTTCTAAGGGCCCTCCCATCTCTGACCTCCTGGGTTCTAAGGGCCCTCCCAGCTCTGACACCCCGGGTTCTAAGGGCCCTCCCAGCTCTGACATCCCAGGTTCTAAGGGCCCTCCCAGCTCTGATCTCCCGGGTTCTAAGGGCCCTCCCGGGTTCTAAGGACCCTCCCAGCTCTGACACCCCGGGTTCTAAGGGCCCTCCCAGCTCTGACCTCCCAGGTTCTAAGGGCCCTCCCGGCTCTGACCTACCGGATTCTAAAGCTCTCCCAGCTCTGACATATTCTGTTCAAAGGCTTTTCTAGCTCTGGCATTCTTTGTGTAAAGTCCCTTCCAAGTGACTCTGAGAGCTCTCTCACCTCTGCCATTTTGCATTCTAAGAACCTTCTTAGGTGTTCGTCTGTGTTTTAGACGAGCCTCCATGGGCTGACATCCTGGATTCTCAGAGACATTGTCTTGGGGAAAGGCTCTGTATCTGGAGTCAGAAGCCCTGTTTCTGCCATTTATGATCATCTCTTCCTTTCTGGGGCTCGGTTTCATCATCTGTAAGAGGAGGGGGATGGAGAGTGGACCACTGAGGTCCCTTCTAGCTGTGAAACTGTGGCCCCGAATGAGTTGATGTTCTCAGGGTCCCTCAAGTTCCATGTTCTGGGGGTCCTCTGAGCTCTGACACGAGGTCACAGTCATTCCCCAGTTTCAGACATCCTGCTTGGGAAACGAGGCAAGCTTGGGATTGGGATGGAACTAAAGACTGAGGCTCCCCACCCTTAGAACAGTTTGCGCTCCCCCTCTGCCATGTGTAGTGGGGATGAGGAAGGAACTCCCACCTCAGTCTCTCCCCAGCTCTGAGACGGCGGGAAGTCTCCAGACGTCTGATTCCAAGATCTGAAGGAAAGTTGTGGGTCATCCACGATGGTAAAATTGACCTTAGAGGTCATTTGGTTCAATTTCCTTGTATTTCGGAGAGACCAGCGGAGGGCCGGAGAGCACGGATCTCCTTCTGGCCACCAGGTAGTCTGGTCACAGAGCCCACGTCTCTCCTCTCCACGGGGCTCACTGGTTGTCCCAAGTCCAGTGCCGAGAGTGCATTCAATGGGAGTGCAGAGGCCCCGAGTTCGAATTGTAACTCTTCTGCTGGGACAGCCACGTAACCCTTTGGGCCCCGCTCTGAAGTGAAGGGCCAGCCTGGATCACCCCCCAGGTCCCTTCCATCTGCAGATCCAGGTGTCTATGAGCATCTCCAGCATGCAGACACAAGGCCATGCCTGCCCTGCAGGAGGGGCCTTCCCTGCTTATAAATAACTCCCAAGTCTGTTAACTCATTTCATCCTCAGAATAATCCTTCAAGGGAGGAGGGCGGGCTTTTTGGGGATGAAGCCCAGAGTGCTCTGGAGCGGGGAGCCGGGGTGAGTCCCACAGCTGGGAACGCAACAGCAGGGACTCCAAGCCAGAGTTCTTCCCCACCCCCTCCATCGCTGGGTCCCCAGGGCCATGCCATCTTCCTCCCCGCAGTCCTGTTCCCACCATTCGGACTGGCGTGTTCCACTGCCCACCATTACTCCCAGAATCCCCCCTCTCCTCTCCCATCCCATCTCCAAGCAGGTTAGTCTCCCACCTGAGCCCCGACGTGCACCTTCCCTGCACATATTCCTTGTGTGTACATGTATTTGCCCCCCGATCCCTAGTAGAGCAGAGACTCCCCGTCTCTTCGTGCCCCCGGAAGCCGGCACAGTGGGAGCCACATGCTGGGGCCTGGTCAGTGATGGCCGGATTGAAGGGTGGGATGCAGAGTTGTTGACTCCATGTGCATTTGGAAGGTTAATGAGCTAGTTATTTATGGTCAGAACCTGGAAAGAAAAGGCAAACCAGTGTTCAGTAATGACAAAGTCATTACCTTTTTATTATTTTTCAATAGGCTTTAGAAAGAGCTCCGGCTTTTGCCCGTGGCCGGCCCCTCGGATCCTTGGGGTCTCGGGTTGGATGAGAGAGAGGATGGGGGGGTGGACTGGGCAGGGGATGCATGGGCCCTGAAGAGGGCCTGCCAGCCCTCCGTTACAGGGGGCCCGGGGGCGCGGACCCTGCCCTGCAGGCCCTTTCTGCTAGACTGATGGGAAAACCCAAACAATCCCACAAGTGAAGGAGGAGTTCCTTCCCACGGACTGAGACTCGACTTCCCATCGCCACGTGGGACACTGCAGAATTTACTTCCTTAGAAATGTGGCGCAAGTGACCTCCACCATGTCAGGGAGGAAAGTGGGTCAAGGAGGAAGGCCCTCTACCTGAGGCTACCTGCACGTTCTCCCTGGCTGCCGAGGTCACGCCCATGGATTGAGGTGCCCCTTCTAGGGCTGATGGGAAGAGCCCTGGATTTGGAATCTGGAGAGATCTGGGGCAACTAGGTGGGACTGGATAGTTGCTGTGCCTGGAGTCAGGAGGTCCCGAGTTCAAATCCCACCTAAGACACTGTGTGACCCTGGCCGAGTCACTTTACCCTGTTTGCCCCAGTTTCCGCATGAGCTGGAGAAGCAGACGACAACCCTCCGGGATCTTTGCCAAGAAAACCTCAAATGGAGTCATCAAGAGTAAGACAGGACTGAAACGACAAAAATGAGAAAACTGAACTTCAAAACAAGGCAACGAATCAGACTTGTGTTCGTCACTTTCCACTCATGATCTCATATGATCCTCACCCTCAGAGAGTGCAAATGTGATTATACCCATAATACAGAGAAGGAAACTGAGGCCTAAGATAAGCCACAAGCTAATGCAGACCTGGAGAGGCTCCCTCTGAACTCAAACCCAGACTCCCCTGGCCTCTGCCTCACTTGCTGAATGATCCTGGGCAGATCACTGCTCCTCCTGAAAATGCAGGCACCCCACTCCCGGCTCCGGGCACTAGAGCTCGGGCAGAGGGTGTAGGTGAAAGCCTTGGCAAGGTCAGTTATCAGTGTTATCCATCACCCTCGGAACCCTCCCTTTTTAACCAAGGAATCGGAAGAAAACACCGAAAAGGCTTCTCCCAAATGGAGTCAGGACAACAAGAATTGTTGTCAACAAACCAATCAATTGGACAAGGATTGATGAATCACCTGTTGTGGGTCAGGTGTTGTGCTAGAGCTGGGGGTGCAAGGAGGAGAGGAAGAGTCTCTATCCCGACGGAATTTGCGAGTCTGGGGCGGACATGGGGACGGGAAGCCCCTGGGCCTTCAAATGCAAGAAAATGCCAGCCTTGGACCGAGAGTCAAGTCCCATCTTGGACTAGCTGTGAACACATGAACTCTGTACCTCAGTTTCCCCATTTGTAAAATGAAGTGGGAACTACTTTCTAGTTTAAAATCTGTGACCCACCAGTCCTAACTTGACTTGGATGAGAAGACTTGAACAATCGCTGTGCCATTGCATTTTTGATCTCCATTTCTTTGTCAGATAAGAAAGGTTGGAGTGAAATAGCTCTGGATTTGGATGCAGAAGACATCATTCTGATAGGGCTTTTTTCAGTTTGCATTCATTTATATATTATATTATTAATTATTTCTATATTGTTATTCATTAATTTATTATTTGTATATTTTATATATTAATTATATATTATTACCCATGTAATATATATACATATATAATTTATTGCATATTATAATTAGTCACTTAATTTTCAAAGCCTTGATTTCCTCCTCTGCATTATGGGTGTAATTGTACCACCTGACCCCACTCAGGTGGGATATGAAGCATTGAATAAATGAGTACCCTAGAAATCTCAGTTATCATTAGACACCTGTCCTATTGGCTAAGATGACAGGGAAAGATAATGTGGAATGTTGGAGGGGATGTGGGAAAACTGGGCCGCTGATGCATTGTTGGTGGAGTTGTGAATGGATCCAACCATTCTGGAAGGGACCATCAAACTGTGCAAACCCTTTGATCCAGCAGTGTTTCTGCTGGGCTTGTATCTCAAAAAGTTCCTAAAGAAGGGAAATGTTTGTGCAAACTGCAAAAATGTTTGTGACAGCCCTTTTTGTGGTGGCCAGAAACTGGAAACTAAATGGATGCCCTTCAGTTGGAGAATGGTTGGGTAAATTATGGTATATGAAGGTTATGGAATATTATTGTTCTGTAAGAAATGACCACAGGAGGAATACAGAGAGGCCTGGAGAGACTTAAATCAACTGATGCTGAGTGAAGTGAGCAGAACCAGGAGATCATCATATACTTCAACAACAACACTGTATGAGGATGGATTCTGATGGACGGGGCCCTCTCCAACAATGAGATTGATGCCAGTTCCAAAGATCTTGTGATGAAGAGAGCATCTATACCCAGAGAGCAGACTATAGGAACTGAGTGTGGTTCACAACACAGCATTTTCATTCTTTTTGGTGTTTTTCGCTTGCATTTTGTTTTCTTCCTCCTTTTTTTCCTTTTTGACTGATTTATCTTGTGCAGCATGATATTTGTATAAATATGTATGCCTGTATTGGATTTAACATATTTTATCATGTCTAATATATATTGGATTCCTTGCCATCTAGGGGAGGGGGTGGGGGGAAAGGAAGGGAAAATTTGGAATACAAGGTTTTGCTAGGATAGATGTTGAAAAATTATCCCTGCATATGTTTTGAAAATAAAAAGCTTTAATTAAAAGAAAGAAATCTAAATTATTTGGGACTTCTTTTTCTTTCTTGGTGGCTTGCTGTTCTTTGCCTGGATAAGCTTTCCTCGCCCTTCCTGGTGTGAGAGCCCACGACCAAGCGGACATGATTGGGAGTGGGCTGTGCCCACCTGGGGTGATTGGTGCTACCCACTGTGGAACTCCAGCTCTCTGGAGGAGGAGGTTACAGAGTGGGGGACTTCTCGGGTTTCCCGTGGGAGCCAGTGGGGTTCCAAATGGGCAGGCCTGCCCCTCTGTACCCATTCTTCTTCTGCCTTAGTGTGAGCTTCTTGGAACACTTTTATGCAGCCCCATGCACCCCCCCACATACCCACACATACACCCCTCTACCCTGCCCTGTCTTGTGGGCTCCATGAAGGCTCCTGCCAAACCTCCTGCCCCTTTGTTCTTCCCTAGCTGGCTCCCCCCTCCCCTTCCACGTCCCCTCTGCTGCTGTGATAACCCACACGTAGCCCTCTGCCCTCTGGAATTTATTTTAAGGTCTCGCTTTGTTTATTTATTTTATTTAGAGATTTCTCGGTGCTTTGTGGGGAGGAAAATTCGAATGGGGGTGATTATGAAATACTATTTCACCTCGCTGTTCATTCACAACAAACAAAGAGAAATGATTGGTGATTAAAAATGCATTCTCTCTGCTTGTTTTCTTTTGTTTTACCATTATGGAAATATTATAAATACTGAATACTAATCCAGACCTGCAGGGACCTTACAGACCAAGGTTCCTGCCCTTCGTGGAGGCTCCAGTGCCTTCCCCATTTGTCCTGTTTCCCTTCCCCTATAGCACCGTAGCACTGCCCTGGTTCCTTAACCAAGGGTCTCCAGCCAAGGGGACCTGGGGGTGGGGCAGGTTTCCAGAG
Source organism: Sminthopsis crassicaudata (assembly GCF_048593235.1). Lineage (NCBI taxonomy): Eukaryota > Metazoa > Chordata > Mammalia > Dasyuromorphia > Dasyuridae > Sminthopsis > Sminthopsis crassicaudata. The sequence goes on along the minus strand of NC_133619.1, from coordinate 620,596,382 downwards.
CTTTAACTAAGGTGAGGGTGACAGACTTCTGTCCCAGGATGCCAAAATATAGGGGGGGTTGAATCCCTTTCAGTCACTCAGAATGACTCATTTGCTCTACCGTGGTGTACCTTATTCAACCTTGGACAAGTGACTTTTCTCAGCTGCAAAAAGAGCAGCTTAGAGAAGGGCCTCCGAGGATTTTCCCAGTTATAAAATTATGATGAAGTCATCAAGGGCTATCTCCTCCCCAGCTGCTGACCCCCCAGCCCCCCCCCCGCAGTCTCCCCAACAGCACAGAGGGGGGATTTCACCCTAACTGGCTTAGGAACGTTTTCTGCTTCAGGCCCCGATTACCAAAAAACGACCCGGTTGGGAGTCCTTCTCCTCAGACAGGTGTACAACCTGATTGCACTCATGCTGAAAATGGTCTTCCTCCGGTCCTCCTTTGACCAGTCTTTATACCAACCTCTGCCCCTTCCTTCCAGGCCAGGACGAGGTAGGAGACAGAGCACCAGGAACCCCGAGCTCACCTTGGGGACCTGGCCAAGTCTCTCATCTGGCCCTGACTCAGTTTCTTCATTGGCTAAAGGAGGGAACTCGCTCAAATCAGCCAGGTTTCTTTTAGCTCTTGGGTCCGTGCTATATAAATGTTACACACGGGAGACACTTGATGAAACATTATTGGATTAAATTGTAGTGAATTCTAAGGGCTCTCCCAACTTTTACATTCCATGTTCTAAGACCATTTCCAGGTCTGATATTCTATGTTCCATATTCTAACCCTAACTCTCCTGACTCTAACATTCTAAGGCTTCCTCCCGATTTTGATATATTTTGTTCTAAACTCCCTCCCAGCTCTGACCTCCCGGGTTCTAAGGGCCCTCCCAGCTCCAACATCCCAGGTTCTAAGGTGTCTCCCAGCTCTGACCTCCTGGGTTCTAAGGGCCCTCCCAGCTCCAACATCCCAGGTTCTAAGGGCCCTCCCAGCTCTGACCTCCCAGGTTCTAAGGGCCCTCCCAGCTCTGACTTCCTGGGTTCTAAGGACCCTCCCAGCTCTGACCTCCCGGGTTCTAAGGGCCCTCCCAGCTCTGACCTCCTGGGTTCTAAGGACCCTCCCAGCTCTGACCTCCCGGGTTCTAAGGACCCTCCCAGCTCTGACCTCCTGGGTTCTAAGGACCCTCCCAGCTCTGACCTCCCGGGTTCTAAGGGCCCTCCCAGCTCTGACCTCCTGGGTTCTAAGGACCCTCCCAGATCTGACCTCCTGGGTTCTAAGGGCCCTCCCAGCTCTGACCTCCTGGGTTCTAAGGGCCCTCCCAGCTCTGACCTCCCGGGTTCTAAGGGCCCTCCCGGCTCTGACCTCCCAGGTTCTAAGGGCCCTCCCGGCTCTGACCTCCTGGGTTCTAAGGGCCCTCCCAGCTCTGACCTCCCGGGTTCTAAGGGCCCTCCCAGCTCTGACCTCCTGGGTTCTAAGGGCCCTCCCAGCTCTGACCTCCTGTGTTCTAAGGGCCCTCCCAGCTCTGACCTCCTGGGTTCTAAGGGCCCTCCCAGCCCTGACATCCCGGGTTCTAAGGGCCCTCCCAGCTCTGACCTCCTGGGTTCTAAGGGCCCTCCCAGCTCTGACATCCAGGTTCTAAGGGCCCTCCCAGCTCTGACCTCCCAGGTTCTAAGGGCCCTCCCAGCTCTGACATCCAGGTTCTAAGGGCCCTCCCAGCTCTGACATTCTGGGTTCTAGGGGCCCTCCCAGCTCTGACTCCCAGGTTCTAAGGGCCCTCCCAGCTCTGACCTCCAGGTTCTAAGGGCCCTCCCAGCTCTGACCTCCCAGGTTCTAAGGGCCCTCCCAGCTCTGACCTCCTGGGTTCTAAGGGCCCTCCCAGCTCTGACATTCTGGGTTCTAGGGGCCCTCCCAGCTCTGACTCCCAGGTTCTAAGGGCCCTCCCAGCTCTGACCTCCTGGGTTCTGGAGGATTTCTCTTCATCCTAAAGGCCTTGCTGGCTCAAACAGTCAAACCTGGTCCAGAGTGCGGGTGCAGTGGGGGGCCTGCTGACGGCTCGAAATGTGGCCCGCAGGGACCTTGGAGCGGAGCCTATTCTGTCTCCCAAGCACATCAAGGTCCCTGATTTCCCTTTCCCTTTCTGGGCCCTCTCTTTTTTCAGCCATAAACTCTGCACTTCCCCCATGTATTTCAATCACCAAGGAATAAATAAGTGTCAAAGGGCCAAATCCAATTCCAAAGTGTTACACCAAGTCCAGATAAACAGCGAGTCTCCCAGCATCGCCTCCTTTTATCCTCGGCTTTATTTAACCAAATTAACTGCTCTCTGTGTCCGCGGCATGTGGGTGTCCCTCTCTGTCATATAAAATACAATCGAGCTGCTCGCTACATGTTTCAGATACTTTATCATTAACATCAATTCCAGCCAAATTAGGAGTTTCTCCCAACATAATTGCCCTTCCCATTATCCAGCACTTTATTTTTTCAAAGCACTTTCCGATCATTAATTAGTTAACCCTTAGGACGCCCCGACACAGACATTCAATGTCACCCTCCCTCTCTCCCAGGCAGGAAGGAGGAACAGACAAAGGTCAGGGAACTTGGGACGAGGAGGGGAGGGGACGGGCGAGGACGCTGGACAGCGGACTCCGGGGGATTGCCCTCTGGCACGCAGGGCAGTGGCCGGTCCCCTCTGGCTCTGGGGCTTTAGAGCTCGCCGCCCGTGTGCCCACGTTTTCAACATGGAGAGCTCTTGTTCTCTAGGTTTCGGTTGAGAAGGGAGGTCATGGAAAGGACAACTGGACTGACTTCTGCAGCATTGGTCCCGGTCTTGTTGTAGGGAAAAAGGGAAGAGAATCAGAATTTATTAAGTACTTGCTGTGTGCTGGACACTGCACAAAGGCTTTATAAATATTATCCTCAAGGTAGAGGATATAGATGCTATTATTATTCCCATTTTAATGTTGAGGAAACTGATGCTGACAGAGTGAATGAGATGCAGGGTCGTCAAGCTTGGATGTCTGAGACGGAATTAGAATTCAGATCTTTTAGATATCAGGTCTTTCAGTCTGTTGCTCCACTTAGCTGCCCCAACTCACTATATGCATTTGGGTAAATCACTAAATGTGCTTCTTCACCTGTAAATGAGACTGTTAGACTTGAGAATCTTTGAAGTTTTTTATAATCCTGACTTTCTATGTTCTAAATCCCCTCCCAGCTCTGACACACTAAGTTCTAAGGGTCCTCCCAGCTCTGACCTCCTGGGTTCTAAGAGCCCTCCCAGCTCTGACCTCCTGGGTTCTAAGGGTCCTCCCAGCTCTGACCTCCTGGGTTCTAAGGGTCCTCCCAGCTCTGACCTCCTGGGTTCTAAGGGCCCTCCCAGCTCTGACCTCCTGGGTTCTAAAGGCCCTCCCGGCTCTGACCTCCCAGGTTCTAAGGTTCCTCCCAGCTCTGACCTCCCGGGTTCTAAGGGCCCTCCCAGCTCTGACCTCCTGGGTTCTAAGGTTCCTCCCAGCTCTGACCTCCCGGGTTCTAAGGGCCCTCCCAGCTCTGACCTCCTGGGTTCTAAGGTTCCTCCCAGCTCTGACCTCCTGAGTTCTAAAGGCCCTCCCAGCTCTGACATCCAGGGTTCTAAGGGTCCTCCCAGCTCTGACATCCTGGGTTCTAAGGGCCCTCCCAGCTCTGACATCCTGGGTTCTAAGGTTCCTCCCAGCTCTGACCTCCCGGGTTCTAAGGGCCCTCCCAGCTCTGACATCCAGGGTTCTAAGGGTCCTCCCAGCTCGGCCCTCCTGGGTTCTAAGGGCCCTCCCAGCTCTGACCTCCTGGGTTCTAAGGGCCCTCCCAGCTCTGACCTCCCGGGTTCTAAGGGCCCTCCCAGCTCTGACCTCCCGGGTTCTAAGGGCCCTCCCAGCTCTGACCTCCTGAGTTCTAAGGGCCCTCCCAGCTCTGACTCCTGGGTTCTAAGGGCCCTCCCAGCTCTGACCTCCTGGGTTCTAAGGGCCCTCCCAGCTCTGACCTCCTGGGTTCTAAGGGCCCTCCCAGCTCTGACCTCCTGGGTTCTAAGGGCCCTCCCAGCTCTGACCTCCTGAGTTCTAAGGGCCCTCCCAGCTCTGACCTCCTGGGTTCTAAGGGCCCTCCCAGCTCTGACCTCCCAGGTTCTAAGGGCCCTCCCAGCTCTGACCTCCTGGGTTCTAAGGGCCCTCCCAGCTCTGACCTCCCAGGTTCTAAGGGCCCTCCCAGCTCTGACCTCCTGAGTTCTAAGGGCCCTCCCAGCTCTGACCTCCTGGGTTCTAAGGGCCCTCCCAGCTCTGACCTCCCGGGTTCTAAGGGCCCTCCCAGCTCTGACCTCCTGAGTTCTAAGGGCCTTCCCAGCTCTGACCTCCTGGGTTCTAAGGGCCCTCCCAGTTCTGACCTCCCGGGTTCTAAGGGCCCTCCCGGCTCTGACCTCCTGAGTTCTAAGGGCCCTCCCAGCTCTGACCTCCTGGGTTCTAAGGGCCCTCCCAGTTCTGACCTCCC
>NC_133619.1:620556893-620586893 GCF_048593235.1 Sminthopsis crassicaudata | reverse complement strand
TTCCTTCCTTTAAGATCTCTTTGGATATAAGCCCATTAGAAACACTGCTGGATCAAAGGGGATGCACAGTTTGATAACTTTTTGGGCATAATTCCAGATTGCTCTCCAGAATGGCTGGATTCTTTCACAACTCCACCAACAATGTATCAGTGTCCCCGTTTTCCCACATCCCCTCCAACATTCATCATTATTTGTTCCTGTCATCTTAGCCAATCTGACAGGTGTGTAGTGGTATCTCAGAGTTGTCTTAATTTGCATTTCTCTGATCAATAATGATTTAGAGCATTTTTTCATATGACTAGAAATGGTTTTACTTTCTTTATCTGAAAACTGTCTGTTCATATCCTTTGACCATTTATCAATTGGAGAATGGTTTGATTTCTTATAAATTTGAGTCAATTCTCTATTTTAGAAATGAGGCCTTTATCAGAACTTTAGAATGCAAATTTTTTTCCCCAGTTTATTGCTTCCCTTCTAATTCTGTCTGCATTGGTTTCGAGGATCATAGATTTATGACAAAAAGACACTTGAGAGGGCATGCAGGCCAATCCCTTCATTCCATAGGTCAATTAACATTTATGAAACACCTACTATGTGCCAGGAACTGTGTTAAGCCCTGGAGAAACAAAGAATGTCAAAAGATAGCCCCTGCCCTTGGGGAGTTGTTGAGTTGTTTTTCATTTATGTCTGACTTCTCATGATCTCATTTGGGCTTTTCTTGGCAGAGATCCTGGAGCGATTTTCCCTTTCCTTCTTCAGCTCATGTTACAGATGAGGAAACTGAGGCAAACAGGGTTAAATGACCTGCCCAGGGTCACACAGTTAGTAAGTGTGTGAGGCTGAATTTGAACTCAGGAAGATTAATCTTCCCCATCCCAAGTCCAGTCCTCTGTGTACCGTGGTACCACCTCGATGCTCTGGAGGGGGTTAGGGGGTCAGGCAAAATGCTTAATGAACTGTTGGAGGCAATGATGATGTTGAACCTGGACAGAAGACTCTGGTAGGGTGGGGGAGATGGAATTAGGAACCATGAGAATACCTTCAAGTATTTGAAAGGCTGAAATATGAAAGAGGGTTCAGCTTCATTCTGCTGGGCTTCCGAGGGCAGGAGTCAGGAACAAAAAGTGGGAGTTAAAGACAGGTGAATTTATGAGTTCAGATCTGCCCTCAGACACTTACTAGCTATGGGATCCTGATTGCCTCCCAGAAAATAATAAATGAATGAACGAAGGTGAATTTAGCAAAAGGTGATTAAAAACGATCTCACAAGGGCTGTCCCAGAGTGGAAGGAGCTGCCTTAGGAAGTAGTGGGTTCCCCACCTTTGGGTATTTCCAAACAGAGTCTGGATGGGCTTTTAGGTCAAGAATATTGGAGAGTTCACAAGATGACTTTTATGGAAATGTTTTCCATGTGTTTTCTCAATGGGAGAGGGGAAAGAAGAAGGGAGAGAATCTGGAACTCAAAGTTTTAAAAACAAATGTAAAAATCTGTTTTACGTGTAACTGGGGAAAATAAAATACTAATTTTTTTTTAAAATTAAAAAAAAAGAATATTGGAGTCAGGGCATTCAGCTGTTGAAGTAGATAGAGCATTGGCTCTGGAGTCAGGAGGATCTGAATTCAAAATTAGCTGTGTGACTCCTGGACAATTCATTTAACCCCAATTGACTTGCCCCCAACATCTCATAAAATAAAAAATAAAAAGAACATTGGAATGGGGATTCTGGCTTAACTTAACTGGCTTAGATAGCAGCAGAGATCCCTTCCAATTTCACGGTTTAGGATTCTCTTTTTTTTTTTTTTTCTTTATTTTATTTTATTTATAATTTTTTTTCACAGTATATATGCATGAGTAATTTTTTATAATATTATCCCTTGTATTCATTTTTCCAAATTATTCCCCCCCTCCCTCCACTCCCTCCCCTTGATGACAGGCAATCCCATACATTTTACATGTGGTACACTATAACCTAGATACAATATATGTGTGTAAATCCCATTTTCTTGTTGCACATTAAGTATTAGATTCCGAAGCTATAAGTAACGGTTTAGGATTCTCAATGACTAAGATTATCGGTCAGCTTCTGGGCTGTTGATGAAGAACAATTACGTTTTCACGTTGTCTTCACTAAAACTAGGTCTATTAAATGCCTCAATTATTCTGAGTTAGTCCAGTGGATAAGCACTGGGCTTGGAATAGAAAGAACTGGGTTCAAATTTAGCCTCAGATACTTACAATTTGTGTAACCCCAGAGGTATGAAGGGAGTGTGTTCTAGGCCTGGGCTACAGCCAATGCAAAGGTGCAGAAGTGGTAGACTGAAACTGAGGCACTGAGGCCATATAGCAAGTGGTCCAGCTTGACTGGATATCCCAGCATCTTCTAGTGCATTTAACCTCTGTCTGTCTTGAGAAAGAAATTTAAAAAAAAAAAAACCTGCTCCATTATCTTTCTCAAAAAGCCTATGGACAATATCAGATGCTATGGTCCATGTTGGGTGGGGATGGGGGGGGAGGGAGGGAGGGTGCCATCATCATTGACAACAATAATAACAAAATGTGTCAGGGCAACACAAAAGAAATAAGAAGCAAAAAAGAAGCAGTCTCTGCCCTCAAAGAACTTACATTCTACTTAGGAGAAACTTGATATTCTACTTGTACATACACAGATACGTCAATACAAAAAAGACAAAAGAAAAAAAAACATGGATGGCAGGAGAGGGGAGCAGAAAATAGGGGGATTAGGAGGAACCTGGTGCTGGAGGAGGCACTGGAGCTTATCTGCGGATTCTAAGAGATGGAAGTAAGAAGTGATTGTGTTCTAGGCATAGGCTACAGCTCATGCAAAGGTGTGGAGGTGGGAAATGGAAGATGATTTACAGGGTATACAGCCCGTGGCTCAGTTTTACTGGAACACAGAGATACACTAGTGTACTCTAGACCCACAGCTCCCGATTCAGTCCTGCCTCCCCTCTCCCTATCAAGAGAAACCACATCAGATGAGCACGGATCCACCCCCTCTCCTTCCCTTCCCCAACCTATCCCTCCAGTTACCTACACAAGGAATTAAGACTCAAATCCTCATTTGACATGATGCAGAAGGATGCTAAGCACTTAAGCGCTGATTAATTAGCAAGCTGAAGCCCCTGGACCCAGACGCAGCCAGCTAGCCCGCTGGAGGGAAGCTCAAACAAGCCCCTGGTGAGGAAACGCCATTTCTGACAGGGGGGCTGGCTGGGCAGATCCAAGATACAGATGAAAAGGAGGGAAGCTGGCCTGGTGTCCTGGAAAGGAGCAGCCCCGGTCTTTCAGGCCCCCGCAAAAACGGGAAAGCCATTTTTAACTCCTTTCTTTCCCCATGCCCCCCCCCCACCATTAATATGGCATCAGTGGCCAGGGCTTTTTGATTCTGCTTCATAAATCCCTCGTACCTGCCCCCCTTCTCATCCATCCCCTCTCACCTGGTCGGTCCCAGACCTGGGCTCCCCATCTTCAGTCGCTCCCCTCTCCAGGTCATCCTTCTCACAACTGCCAAGGCAAGCTCCCCAGGCACAAGACTCCCCTCTACTTTAGAAACTCCAGGGGCTCCCTAGTGCTTCTGGAGAAAATCCAGACTGCTCTGCCCGTCATCCAAAGGCCCCGGGGGACGGAACCTCTTGGGATGCAGGGACTGTGAGTCTGGGAGGGGACTGGACCTGGGAGTCCATCAATATTCCAGGGAACTCTCAGAGCAGAGCCGTGGTTTGCTCTGAAACTTGAAAATCTTAAAGAATTCCCAAGGTACCAAGAGGTTAATTCACCCAAGGGCACTGAGTCAGCCCCGGTCACAAGGACTTGGTCCTCCCAACTAGGAAGCCAGCTCTCTATCCACAGCCCACTTCCTCTTACCATGCGAGGAGCAGGTGATTATTAATTAATAATGATTAATATGTTAATAGCATTAAGAAGTCAATTTATTCGGCTAACCTTAATTGAATGGAAAAAGACCGAGGTCTCCTTTTCCTAGCCCACTTGGGAGAACTGAGGCCAGGCCAAAGATGGAGGCCTCTCTCCCTTCCAGACCGAGGTGGGGGAGAGTCCCTGAGTCCCTGAGGTGCTCCCCCCGCTGGGCCTGGGGCCCTAATGGCCTGACCTCTTCGGGGTGGCCCAGGAGCCTCCGGGGCTCTGTCATGCTTATTTGTCGCTGAAATGAAAGAGTTTTTCTTTAAAAATATTTTTCAAAATATAGCAAAGACGGTTTTCGACATTCACCCGTGCAAAATCTTGTGTTCCCCGTTTTTCTCCCCCCCTCTCCCCTCCCTAGATGACAAGTAATCCAATAAAGGTTAACCATGTGCAAGTCTTTGAAATGGGAGCATTTGAGTCTCGATGGCATGTGAGGAAGTGCCAGTCTTGAGGAAGGGGATGGTTCCAGTCCAGCTCCTGGCACGTCCTGACCCTGGGCAGCATTTACTCTAAAGGCCTCGGGTCCCAGGCAGAGCAGGGGGAGCCGCAGATCCCCAGGCCCAGCCCCGCTCCGGCTCAGGGGGAGACTTTCTAGGAAAAGGCGGACCCCCAGGGCTGCAGCGGGGAGCTCTGAGTCAGCTTTGGCTCTGGGCTCTGGCCTGTTGGGGGGCTGCCCCTGGGGAGGGGAAGAAGCCAGGGAACCCCGTCCTACACACACACACACACACACACACACACACACACACACACACACACACACACGGGCACACACATACACACACACATACGGGCACACACACACACGGGCACACACACGGGCACACACACACACACACAAACACACACACGGGCACACACACGGGCACACGGGCACACACATACACACACACATACGGGCACACACACACGGGCACACACAAACACAAAACACACACACACATACACACACACGCGGGCACACAGCTCAGCCTCTGGGGCCCCACCCCTGAAGGTGGACGGTCACACAAAAGAAAGCTCACCTGCCCTTCTCCACCCCCTGGAGTATTTGCTTAACAGTCAGCCTGGAAACAGCATTGTCCCGGACAAAAACGAGAAACATTAGGCCTGCTCTCGCTTTGTTTTGTTTTTCTGGCTAGCCAAATTCCTCTGGGGCTCAGTCCTGGGGAGTGGAGAGTGCGGAGCCCCACGGGTCCTGGAGAAGGGTGGGAGTCCAGCTCGGGGGCTCCATGCTGTGCCCCTACTTCCCTGTGGCCCCTGGGATCTAGGTGGGGGGAGAACCGGAACCCCCGGGCCTAGATCCCCCTCCTGCTGCATCAAGGACCACCGGGGTGCCCTGAGCAAGTCAAGTGCCCATTTTGGAGGGGGAGGGCCCTAGCGGCTCTTGATCACTTACTTCTTCCAGTACGGACCCCAGGGCAGGGGGGCTGGTTAAGTGTGAGGAGATTCCCCAGGGGTCCCCTATCGAGCCCATTACTACATGGGAAGTAGGGGCCACCATAAACCAGGGCTCTGGGGATGATTTCTGAAGTCTTCTGGAACTACGAGTTCTCACCTAAATGTGTATTTACTTATTAAACACTCTTATGGGTGGGAGTCCAGGATGGGAGAAATGTGCTCAATAATAATAATCAATTATTAATTAAATAATTATTTAAAAATAGTAAGACTCAATGATGTTGGAAAAGTCATTTCTGCTCATTAAGTTTGAATTTCCTTATCTGTAAAATGAAAGGAAAAAAATTACCTTTAAGATTCATAACTCACACATCTTATGTTCTAGATTGCTCCCAGCTCAGACATACCATGTTTTAAGGTTCCTCCCAGCTCTGACCTCCTGGGTTCTAAGGGCCCTCCCAGCTCTGACCTCCCAGGTTCTAAGGGCCCTCCCAACTCTGACCTCCCGGGTTCTAAGGGCCCTCCCAGCTCTGACCTCCTGGGTTCTAAGGGCCCTCCCGGCTCAGACATCCTGAGTTCTAAGGGCCCTCCCAGCTCTGACCTCCTGGGTTCTAAGGGCCCTCCCGGCTCAGACATCCTGGGTTCTAAGGGCCCTCCCAGCTCTGACCTCCTGGTTCTAAGGGCCCTCCCAGCTCTGACCTCCTGGGTTCTAAGGGCCCTCCCGGCTCAGACATCCTGGGTTCTAAGGGCCCTCCTGGCTCTGACCTCCTGGGTTCTAAGGGCCCTCCCAGCTCTGACCTCCTGGGTTCTAAGGGCCCTCCCGGCTCAGACATCCCGGGTTCTAAGGGCCCTCCCGGCTCTGACCTCCCGGGTTCTAAGGGCCCTCCCGGCTCTGACCTCCCGGGTTCTAAGGGCCCTCCCGGCTCTGACCTCCTGGGTTCTAAGGGCCCTCCCGGCTCAGACATCCCGGGTTCTAAGGGCCCTCCCGGCTCTGACCTCCCGGGTTCTAAGGGCCCTCCCGGCTCAGACATCCCGGGTTCTAAGGGCCCTCCCGGCTCTGACCTCCCGGGTTCTAAGGGCCCTCCCGGCTCTGACCTCCCGGGTTCTAAGGGCCCTCCCGGCTCTGACCTCCCGGGTTCTAAGGGCCCTCCCGGCTCTGACCTCCCGGGTTCTAAGGGCCCTCCCGGCTCTGACCTCCCGGGTTCTAAGGGCCCTCCCGGCTCTGACCTCCCGGGTTCTAAGGGCCCTCCCGGCTCTGACATCCCGGGTTCTAAGGGCCCTCCCGGCTCTGACCTCCCGGGTTCTAAGGGCCCTCCCGGCTCTGACCTCCTGGGTTCTAAGGGCCCTCCCAGCTCTGACAGTCAGCTCTAATATTCTATATTCTAAGGTTCCTCCTAACTCTGAAATTCCATGTTCTAAATTAGCCAGATCTGGAAGTGCTAGCAAAAGTAGTCATACGTGAGAAAAAATATCAAAGGCATTAAGATTGGGAAAGAGGTATTACAATTACTCATATTTGTTGGTGATTACTTGAGAAATCCTCAGGAATAACCAGTTAATAATTGAGACAATAAATATCTTCAGCAAAGCTGCAGATTACAAAATAAACCATCAAAAAGCAACAGAATTTTTATATAGTAATAAAAATACACACAAAAAGTAATAACAGAAAGGGAAATCCCATTCCGAATGGCCTCAGAATGCTCAAAATAGGCGGGAGTCATACAAAAATATTTGCAGCAACTTTTTTGTGGTGGCAAAGAATTGGAAATTGAGTGGATGCCCATCCATCGGGGAATGGCTGAGTAAGTTGTGGTACATGATTGTGGTAGAGTGCTATTGTGCTGTAGGAAGTGACGAGTGGGATGCTTCAGGAAAAACCTGGCAATATTCACCTGAACTGATGCAAAGTGAAGGGAGCAGAACCAGGAGAACAATGTCCCCAGTATCAGCAGTACTGTGGAGGGAAGAACTATGAATAATTAACTATTCTCAGCAAAATAATTATATAAGACAATTCTAAGGACTAAGGACTTTGGATAGAAAACTAGAAAACATTGTCCACCTTCAGAGAAGAACTGATAAAAATCTCAATCTAGATAAAAGCATATTTTATATTACTTATTTTTCTTGTTTTTTGTTTTTGTTTTTTGGCCTATATTCTTTCTCTTTTTGTTGTTTTTCATCATTTCAGCCATGTCTGACTTTTCATGACCCCATTGGGACTTTCTTGGCATAGACACTAGAGTGATTGGCCATTTCCTTCTCCTACTCATTTTACAGATGAGGAAACTGAGGCAAACAGGGTAAAGTGACTTGACAAAGGTGACACAGCTAGAAAGTGTCTGAGGCTGGATTTGACTATTATTATTATTATTTTAAATTTTTATTTAATTTTATAATTATAACTTTTTTTTGACAGTACATATGCATGGGTAATTTTTTACAACATTATCCCTTGCACTTACTTCTATTCAGATTTTTTTCCCTTCCTCCCCCAACCCCTCCCCCAGATGGCAGGCAGTCTTATACATGTTAAATATATTACAATATATTCTAGATACAATATATGTGTGTAGAACCGAATTTCTTGTTGCACAGGAAGAATTGGATTCAGAAGGTAAAAATAACAGTTTACACTCATTAATCAATTGGAATTGGATTAGCTCTTCTCTATGTTGAAGATAACCACTTCCATCAGAATACATCCTCATACAGTATCATTGTTGAAGTGTATAGTGATTTTCTGGTTCTGCTCGTTTCACTCAGCATCAGTTGATGTAAGTCTCTCCAAGCCTCTCTGTATTTCTCCTGTTGGTCATTTCTTACAGAACAATAATATTCCATAACATTCATGTACCATAATTTACCCAACCACTCTCCAACTGATGGACATCCATTCATCTTCTGAGGCTGGATTTGAACTTGGAAAGATGAGTTTTTCTGACTCCAGGTAGGGCACTCTATCCACCGTGTCATCAAGTTGCCCGGGTTCTCTTTTGCAACATAGCTAATATGGAAATTTAACTGCATAGGTATAATCTATATTAAAGTACTTGACTTCTCAAGAAAGGGAAGGGGAGGAAGAGAGAGAATTTGGAACTCAAAAATTATTTTTAAAAAAGAATGTTAAAATTGTTTTTATACCTTTGTAAGAAAATAAAATAAAATAAAAAAAAAACTCTTGAGAAAAAAAAATTAATGTCTGGGAGTCAACTTCCCAAAGCAAATAAAAACTAGAGCTTCAATTACAAAGTGCTGATCAAAGAAATAAAGACCTTAAATAGCTAGAGAAATATTCAGTGCTCATGGCAAGGTTGTATCAATGAAATAGAAATGACAATACTACCAAAATTAATTTACATTTTAATGCCGTACCAAATTATTGAGGGGACACTTTATAGAACTTGATAAAATTATAACAAAATTTATTAAAAAAAAAAAAAAAAAGCTCTATAAGGGGAAAGATGAGAAGTAAGAACAAAGGAAGAATAGCACTTCCAGACCTCAAATGATATTATTTAGCAGCAGTCATCATAAGCATCTGGTATTGGTTAAATACCAAATCAACGGAACAGATTAAATGAGGGAGAATCAAGAAACAATGGAACTCAATAACCCAGTATTTGATTAAGTGGAAAATATAAATTATCCACAGGAAAAACTCATTTGATTGAAAAAAAAAAAAGTGTCTACTAATAAAACTGGAAAGTAGTCTGGCAGAAATTAAGCTTAGACCACTATCTCACACCACACTCCACAACACAGTCCAAGTGGATATATGACCTTGATAAAAAAAAGACCATAATAAAAAACATCAGCCGAGAAGCAGATCATTTCTGTTTCACAGCTATGCGCGGGAAATGTGTTCTTAGCCAAACCGAAGAGAGATAACTATGAAAGATAAAACAGATAACTCAATCAGCCAACCAGCGAGCATTTATTGTTTACCACGTCAAGCATTCTGCTAAGCCTTGAGATATCCCCCCATAAAAAGCCAAAATATGGATCTTGATTTCAACGGGGAGCCTGCGTGCATACGATTATATACGTACATGATATGTATTGTGTAAATGGGGGGAGACCCATGAAGTTGGGGAGAGGGGAATGGGAATCGGGAGGAAGGTGAGCAGAGAAGTCAGGAGGTAAAGATGAAGAGGAAGAAATCCCAGGAATGGGGCACCAAATGGGGGGAAAGGTGCGGGGGCTGGAGATGGGGGATCTCATGACCTCGAGGGGGTCAGTATCGTTGCATTGTAGCATATTTGGAGAAGAGTAAAATGTAAAAAGACTAGTACGACAGAGAGGCACCAGGCTGAGGGCTTTTAAAAGCCCAATAGATTTGATCCCAGAGATATTAGGGGGCCACTGAAATTTATTGAGTAGGGGAGGTGACACGGTGGGACCTGCACTTTGGCAGCTGAATATAGGATGAACAAATAGTTCTCGCTTGCACGTTCTGGGGGCGCTTTTCACATGCTTGGGGTTGACAGCCCCCCCTCAGTGGGGTGAAGAGCTGGTGGAGGAGGAGTTGGATTACACAGGAAGGAACAACCACTGACCATCCATGGCCGTGGCTGAGCAGCTCAGACAGAGAGCTGTGGATGGACAGGGCTGAAAGCCACTGTGTGCTGGGGCCGGCTCTCATCCAAGGCTCCAAAGAATTTAATTTTTAAAAAAATTTATCTTTATTTATTTATTTTATTTATTATTTATTAATTAATTTCATTTTAAAAAAAATGTTCATTTTTGAGTGTGAGCATTTAGCAGCAAATGTTACAAGCCAGGACTTGATTTATTGTTTTGTGGATTGTCCGGACTTAAGAGAGGGATGGAAAAAAGTGTCTATGAGGCAATTTAAACATAAGACTGGGTCCCTAGCCTAGCCCAAGGCACACCATGCACAAGTGAGCATTGAATGCAGGATCCAATCAATCAGCAAGCAGTGGGACAGAGGAGATTTGTTATCCATGGGCCTGGCTCTGGAATCTCCCACCTGTAAACACACACGGGGGGACGGCTCTTCTCAAGGAGTTAGGAACCCCCCCCCCCCGCAATTTTCTTTGGGTCTCAGTTTCTGTAAAAGTGGGAAGTTGACTACACACTGTTCTTTTTTGGCTCTAAATCTGATCTGGTGAAAGAGATGAATGAATATCACAATCTCTTCTCTCATGAAAATCTGCCCTTTATTCAATTCTCTCAGCCCTTCTTCTTACCTCACCACCTGGGGTCAAAGGGGACCCCCAGCATCCTCATCCCGGGGAAGCCCCCGCCTTGTGCCAGCCTTGCCCCTGCCCCATGCCCCGTGTCCCAGCTGCTCCCTCGGCCCAGGTACACACTGTACCTGGAGAGATCTATTGCAGAAAGACAAAGGTCGCTGGATGGAGGGGGTGGGGGTGGCGAGGGGAAGCAGGCTCCTGACTCCGACAGGGTCCCAGCTCCCACCCTTGTCCTGAAGGAGAAGGCAGGGTGCTGCTGAGTCGGGCTTTGGGTGGGGGAGACAGGGTCCAGAGGGCTGCCTCTCTGGAGCTGGGGGCCATGGTTGTGGAGAGGCTGTCCTAGCCCTGGCACACCTAGGGCACAGGGCATGAACAGGGAGACCGACAGGTGGACGCTGTGGGCAAGTGGCAGGAGGCCCCGGACTGTCCATCCTTGCCCAGCAAAGAGCTCTTAGAAGTAATGAGACCCTCCTGTAGAGAATCCAAGAGGGGCAGGGTCTTTCGCTTTAGACCTGCCGAGGGGCCCTGGGGGCCAGGTCGCCCCCACCAGTCCCAAGCCCGCAAACAACAGAAGTCAGGGTCCGAGGAGGTCCCAGGCAGCTGGGGTGGTCACAGCTGGCGCAGGGCCATGAGTCAGTGCCCGTATCTCTACATCAGGGCGTGGGGGCAATTGGCTGTTCGAAAGGGGACCTGGGCTTTATGATGGGCTGAGTGTTATCATCTCTGATAAGAGGCAAATGTGAAAAAAATGAAAGCAAAAAGAAAAAAGGGAAAATAGACATCAAAGTGCAAGGGAATCTAAGGACACTCACCTTAGCAGGTATGCAGGTTGGCAGGCTGACAAGGCCGGGGGACTCAGGGGAGGGAGACAGGCTGGGGTCCCTGGCCCAGGGTCTGGCCAGGGGAGAGGCTTACCCACTTAGGGACCCTGGAGGGAGCTGGGAAAATCAGAGAGAAAGAGGGGGAGAAAGAGAGAGAGACACACAGAGACAGAGACAGAGATTCAGAGAGAGAGACACAAGAGACAGAGACAGAGATTCAGAGAGACAGACAGAGAGAGATTCAGAGAGAGAGACACAAGAGACAGACAGAGACAGAGACAGAGAGACAGACAGAGAGAGATTCAGAGAGAGACAGAGACAGAGAAAAAGAGAGACAAAGAGAAACGGAGAGAGGGAGAGGGACAGTGAGCAGACCCCTGGGAGCCAGCGTGGGTCCCCACGGCCCTGCGGCTGTTTTGCTCGGGTGTCTCTCTGGTTCCTGTGGGTCTCCTCTTCCTTCTCTCCAGCCCCCCCCCCCCTCTCCCTCAGGCCAGCTGGTCCCTCCTCATGGTGACCGGCCACAGGTTCGGAGGAGGGCCTAGAAAGAGCATTCCGAAGGTCAGAGTGATCAGCAGGAAGACCTGAGTTCCAATCCAAGCTGCAAGAACTCGGGCAAGTCTAGCCAGGTTAGCCAACATTTATTAAGGATCCCTGTCTGCCAGTCACTGTGCCAACTCTAGGGACACAAAAAAGGGCAGGGCCCGGGCCTGTCCACGGAGCTCTCATTCTAATGGCAGAGACTCTCTGGGCTGAGTGTCCCACATGTGAAGGGTCAGACATGGGGCCTGGAGGGTCTCCTCCACTTTGCACCTATAAGCCTGTGCTTCTTTGATCCTTTCTGCAGGACCTCCATTTCCCCTCACCGCCAGCTGAGGCTGAGCCGAGGATCTTCTTTTCTGCTTCAGAGTCAGGGACGTCCAGCCCTTGGACATAAGGGTCTGTGCCCAAGACCACCCAGGCCTTCGGCCGCATTTGTTCCCAGTGCCACGCAGTTCCTCCTGCCCCTTTGCCTCTGGGTGGGGCTGGCAGATGCCACGGGGCCGGGCATTATGGAGTGCCAGGCAGGAATGGCCCTGGGCAACTTCACCCCATTCCCAGGAAACACAGAGGCTTCCCCAGCAGCCGGTCTTTGTCCCCCGAGAGCTATAAAAAGCAACCCCTCTCAGCTGCAGAGTGTGCACGTGCGACTTTACGGAATCGCGAGAAAATGGAGATGACCTTGGGCGGGACTGACCTTCAGACAGGGCGGGTGCCCCCTGTGGGGAGACTGAGCTGGGAGAGACCATCTTCACCCCCAGCCCCCAATTCTGACGTGCCTGGGTATAAAGCCCACTTAGGATTTATCATGCCCTGGGAGCCCAACAGCAGGAAGCCGTGCTAGCCTTCTCACTGTCTCCGGGGGCTTCAGATCCCGGGGGGGCTGTTTCATCCGCTCCCCTCACCTTCCAGGCCTCCATTCAGGGCTCAGTCCAAATAATCCCTCCTACCCAAACCCTCCACTTTGAAAACATCCCCTTCCCATCCTGCCCTTACTTTGAAATGTGTATATATGATGTATTTCCCCAATAAACCATGATCATCTCATTGCGGGCAGGAGCTGGTCTATTTATCCTTGTACCTCCAGTGCCTGGCACTTTGGGGGTGAGAGTGGGAGGAAAAGACCCCACCTGTGATTTCATTTGTACAGAGAACTTCTGGTGAGGAAACTCCCTCCACCAACTCGAACGAGCATCTCCACTGTAATTTATTGTCCTTGGGAATTGTCTGGAGACAGAGAGGTCAGTCTGTGCCAGAGGCGTGACCGGCGAGTTCTTCCTGACCCTGAGACCATCTGTCTCTCCACTTCCCCATCTGGCCTGGTATACCGTAGGTATTTAATAAATGCTCTGGTTGAACGAGATCATGGAATTTAGAGCCTTCCGGGGCTCCATGGCCTCAGAGAGGAGAAGTTCATTTAGCCCACTCACCGCTGGTCAGTCGTTCTAGAGAAGGACTCCCCTTCAAGATGGCAAAGCTTTGTCTCATCCAAATCATTACCGAGCCCACAAATTCCTTGTCTGCCAGCAAAATTTCCATGGTCCCCACCAATCTTCCAGTGCCCAGCTCCCTTCTTCCTGGGCTTCCTGGGTCCCTACGAAAATATCTGTGTCTACACAAAATCTAAGCCTTCTCCTTCCTTGTGACCCCCAGCAAAGAGAATGAGCCTGAGGAAAAAAGCAGACAAAGGTCGTATATGTTTTTTAATTTTAAAAATGTTTTTATTTTTATTTTATTTTTTGAAGGTCAGAGTTCTAATTTGGCCGATTCTCAACAGGCTCACCTCCTGATTTCCTAGTCTCAGTGGCACGGTCCGTGCTTGTTTTGGGGAGATCTCCCCTTTTACTTAAAAATTCTCCAAGCTAAGGGTCTGCCTGGTAGCCGGGAAGCTTCCCTCCATCCGCGTCTCAGCCGAATGCTTCTCCTGACTGGCCTGTCGGCGCGGACCACCACCAAAGTCCCACGTCCATTGCAGCCTCAGTGTTATGAGAACCCACCCCCTCCTGACCCCAAAAAAAGACAGACCGTGAACTTGGATTGAAGGATCAAGTCAACAAATATTTCTCAAGAACCTACTGTGTGATATTGTTTTACTTGCCATCCAGGGGAAGGAGAGGGACATTTGGAACACAAAGGGTCCACGTTGAAAAATTATCCGTGCATATATTTTGAAAATAAAAAGCTTTAATGATAATAAAAAAGAACCTATTATGTGTCCGGTACTATGCTAATCACTGGATGCCACATTCATTGGCAAGCTGGAGAGTGCCCATGGGGAGGGTCGCCTGGACGGGGAAGATCCTTGGGCCCATGCCGTAAAAAGTCTGGAGAAACTGGGAGAAGAGACTTAAGACGGAAGGAGAATATTGGGTGTATTCAAAAACTTAGGAGTTTTCAAGGGGAAAAGGGATTTACTTGATTCTGTTGAGTTCCAGTGGGAAGATCCAGGCACTATGGGTAGAAATTACAGTTCTATAGATTTAGGCTCCTTAGAAAGAAAATCCTTTGTAGAAAATATGTTTATTTATTTAAATAAATTATTTAAATTAAATAAATTATTTAAATATGGATTTAACATATATTTTAACATTTATAACATATATTGGACATCAAGGGGAAGGAGTGGGAAGAAGGAGGGAAAAATTTTGGACACAAAGGTAAGTGTTGAAAAATGATCCGTGCCTAGGTTTTGAAAATAAAAGCTTTATAAGAAAGAAAGAGATCCTTCCTAATCATTAGAGATCCCCCAAAGAGGGTGGGATTTTTTCAGGAGCTCCTCAGAGAAGGATGAACCCCTCCTGAGAATACTGGAGAGAGGGAAGCCCCTTTGGCCCCAGTCAGATTAAGTTTCTCCTCTCAGGAAGCCTTTCGTCATAGGGTCAGAGATTTAAAAGCTGGGGGCCTTCTTGTTTAACAGACGGGGAGACAGACTCCCCACAAGGAAGCTGACTTGTTCAAGGTCACACAGGGGATGGTATTAGAATCCAGGTCCCCTAACTCTAAGGGGAGACACCATCACTCCCCTCAGGAATCCGGTCCAGTCCTGTCCTTGGGTCCCGGAAGCCCCCAGCCCAGTCCTGACTCCAGCCTACTTGAGAACCCCAGCTAGACCGGTGTCATTGGGACTGCCCCAGCCCCTTGGGGGCTGGAACCGTGATAAAAATCTTGCAGTAGAGCTGATAGTGAAGAGAGTGAGAGGGAAAAAAAAAACCTTCTAGTGCCTGACATTCTTTTTAGGATGCCCATAAAAAATAATGTAACCTGTAAAATCCTCAAGCTGCTTTCTGGCCCGTAACTCCCTCTGGCCCCCGCACACCCCATCCCAGTTCAGCTAACAGCTCAGCCTGAGTCTCCCTGACCCTCAGCTAGTGGGGGCCGGCACTCTGGATCGGGGGGCCGCTTTTCTCTCTCCTTGAGCTTCTGTTTCTCATCTTTTAAATGAGTACCTTGGACATGAGAATCCCCAAGATGCACAAATCTCAGGCTCCAGGTCTGCAGGCTAGGACCTCTCTGTCCCCCTTCAAGCCGGGACACTGACTTACCCGGCCCGGGGTCTCTCGGTCCTCTGCCACAGAGTCTAATCTTTCGGTTTTTACACATAAGTAACTGAGACCTGGGGAGCACTTTGTCTGGGGATGTCACACGCTGAGAAGTGTCAGAGTCTCCACGCGGGCCCATGTTTCTCGAGTCCAAGGCCGGCCCAACGTGCCCCCTTTCTCTTTCCAGACAGGCCCGGAAAGGGCCCATGCAGTGACCCGATACAGAGTGAAGCGAGCAGAACCAGAACACTGTACACGGGGTGATCGGCTGTGAATGACTTGGCTCTTCTCAGCAATACCGTGATCCAAGGCAATTCTGAAGGACCTGTGATGGAAAAAGGAACTGTGGGAACTGAGTACAGACCAAAGCCTGCCAGTAGTCATTTGTTTTAATTTTTTTCTTTTGCTCTGTTTCTTCTCTCACAACACGGCTAATATGGAAATATGTTTTACACAATTGCATATATGTGGCTTCTATCAAATTATTTCGCATCTTAGGGAAGAGAAAGAAGGGAGGGAAAAAAAGTTAAATTCAGGATTTTGTAAAAATGTATCTTTGTAATTTTCTTTTTATGTAACTGGACAAAATAAAATACTATTTAAAAACATAAATTAAAAAAAAATGGCCGATGAAATCAGGCTCCTCACGCCCATCCTTTCACCCAGGCTCCAGTACCCAGGGGGGAGGGTCTCCCCATCCCTCTCCTCCGCTGCGACTCCAGAGCTCTTGGGTTCTGGCTGGGAGAAACCTACCAGGCTGGGAAGGTGAGAATAGGCCGGGGCAGATCCCGGCTCTGGCTCTCGGGGTGAGTCACCGACGTGGGAGGATTCTCTGAATCCGGAATCCCAACTTTTTGGTTTTGGTTCCTGGGAATTACCCTTGTCGAGGTGTCAAGGACCAAACTCCCAGTTTCCTGGAGTGTAGCTACCTGGGTGAAGGGTGGGGTGGGAGAGAGCGGAGGTGTCAGCGAGCTGGGACGGAAACAGCCCCGGCAGACTCGCAGCCCGACGGTCGCTCCGCCGCCCACCCTTCCGTCTGTGGCCTCAGTTTCCCCGTGTAGAAATCCGTCACTGGGGCAGCTAAGAAGAGCTCTCGCTGTGGATTCAGAAGGATCTGAGTTCAAATCTAGCCTTGGACACTTACGAGCTCTGTGACCCCCGATTTCCTAAGGAAAACTTCATACATCCTGGGTCTTTTCAGGAGATAGCAATGAGCACGTGGGAAACAGAAGCTTTAGGTTTTGTCTACCAGATTTACAGTCGAAGTGGATTCAAATCCTAGTTCTCTCTTCTTCTCTCTGTGTGACCCTGGGCAGGCTATTCTCCTTCTGGAAAAGGAAATTCCCTCTTCTGTGAGAGAGGTTTGGAGCAGGCGATCGCTGAGCCTCGAGACGGCTTAATAGATAGAATGAAAGACCAGGACTCAGGCAGCCCTCAAGCCCTTCCCAGCCATGTGACTCTGAGCAGCTCATTTAGCTTCTGCCTGCCTCAGTTTCCCCATCTGTAAAATGGGGGAAATAATAGAACTTCCCAGGGTTGGTGTGAGAATAAAATGAAATAATATTGGTAAAGTATTTTGCAAACTTCCAAGTGCTATAGAAATACTGCTGCTGCTGCTTCTCCTCCTCCTCCTCTTCTTTCTTTCTTCTTCCTATTCCTCTTTTTTCTCTCCTCCTCCTTCTTCTTCTTCCTCTTTTCCTTCCTCCTCCTCCTCCTCCTCCTCCTCCTCCTCCTCCTCCTCCTCCTCCTCCTCCTCCTCCTCCTCCTCCTCCTTCTCCTCCTCCTCCTCCTCCTTCTCCTTCTTCTCTCCAAAGTTATCTCTCCATGAAGGGCCACTCCTGGATTAGGAGGACAGGGGACATTTAGGGCCCAGCCCTAGCTCTTCTTTCCTTTGGGGCCAGAACCAAGGAGCAGAGATGGAGAGGAAAGGGAGCGAGAGGAGGAGGAGGAGGAGGAGGGCAGTAATCTCTGAAACATCACCTGACATGGAGGGGCAGCCCCACATAGGTGGAGAAGGCTGAACATTGTGTTCCTGTAGCCATTATTTCACATCACAAACTTATCAGAAATCCTTGCAGAGCAGGGCCTCAGGGGAGGACTTAGTTAGGTTTCCCAACCTCCCCAACATTCTCCCTTATTAGAATCCAAAGTCCCCATCCAGGCCTCGGTGAATCACTGGCCCAGGTCACCCCCCCCCCCCCCTCCACTGCTCCTCCCTCCCTCCCAAGGAGGGTCTCCCGGAGCAGCCTCAGAAAGTCTCAGTCCAGTTGTTCTTCAAACCGCCCCGCCCCAGGCTGGGGTCATTTCCAACCCTGTTCTGTTGAGCAATGGAGATTCAGATTTAATCCCTTGCCCACATTATAAAAAGCCCCGGCCCTGGGGCTGATGAACAACCTACTTTATGATGCCTTCCTAGACCTCAGTTTCCTCATTCCTGCTGACCTTGGGCAACCCACTTCATTTAACACCTCAGGGGTGGGGGGTGGACGCGGTGACCTCTAGACATCTTACAGATCCGGGATCTTATGAGCCTTCTTTTGACCTCTATTTTCCTCATCTGTAGAATGGGTTGTTCCAGATAACAGGGTCACAAATTTTAGCAGCAAGGAAGCTCCTTGGGGATTACTTAATCCCACCTTTTCATTTTATGAGGGGGGTGCCTTTTAATAAGGCAAGTGGTTTCATCAAGACTTGGTACTTTAGAGTTCTATCTCAAATGAGCTGTATAATACCCCATGAAAGGGGCTAGGTAGCAGGTGGTTGCTTTCTTTCAGCAGCTTTGGGACCCCATTTGGGGTTTTCTTAGTAAATAGTAAAGGGGTTGGCCACTTCCTTCTCCAGTTCATTTTACAGCTGAGGAAACTGAGGCACACAGGTGCAGTGACTTGCCCAGGGTCACATAGCTAGGAAGTGTCTGAGGCTGGATTTGAACTCAGGTTTTCCTGCTTCCAGGCATGATGTCACACTTAATGGATGGAATACGGGACATGTGGGTTCGAATCCTGACACCGGCTGTCAGGCTCTGAGCAAGTCCCTTACCCTCTGCAGGTCTCAGTTTTCTCTTCTGTGAAACAAAGAGATTAGGCAGAAGCTCCCCGAGGCCGTCCTAAGAGCCTCATGATAAGGCCCTGAGTCCTGGGCGGCTCTGCAGCACAGTCTGCCCCCTTCCTCACCTGCTCAGCCGGGACTGGGACCCCCCCCAGTTTCCCATCCTGGCACAGGAACTAGCGAAGGCTCCGGTGCCTTTAAGATGAGAAGCGCTGCCCTTCGTGGGAAGGGGAGGGCACTGGGGGGGGCTCCATCCTTCAGGGAGAGGAGCCCAAACCCCATCTCGCCGAGATGGGGTCAGCCCGGGGGGCCTTTCTCTGGAAGCACTTACTCCACAATTAATGGGAGAAACTCTCATCAAACGAGGGACAAATCATAAAGTTAGGGAGATGGAAATTAGGCATGGACAAACGATCCAGGTGCAGGGGAGATTTATGGGGGAGGCTGTATTATAGCTAATGATTTCTGCT
The DNA here is from genome assembly GCF_048593235.1 of Sminthopsis crassicaudata. NCBI lineage: Eukaryota > Metazoa > Chordata > Mammalia > Dasyuromorphia > Dasyuridae > Sminthopsis > Sminthopsis crassicaudata. Next base: position 620,567,921 of record NC_133619.1, on the reverse strand, counting down.
AATGATTCTCCGAAGTATAAAGTGGCACCGAGCCCGCTCTCAGTGGGCTGACACAAACCCTTTGGGCCGAGTGAAGGACGTTCCTTGGGAGAGCGGGAGGGGGCTGGGCGGGAAGGGAGGCCGGCGGGGAAGAGCAGGATGGGCCGGGGGGTCCCCAAGCCCGGGCTCGGCCCCCAGGTTCCCGGCCTGCCTCGGCTCGCGGCCCCCGGGGAGACGGTAAGAATAACAGCCCCGACCGACATTCATGTCGTCCTTTAAAGTTGGCAAAGCGATTAACGTGATTGCCACCGAGGAACTGTGATGAGAGACGGGAGTGGGGGGAAGGGAAAAAAGGGCCCTGGGACTTTAGGGAGGGTGTGTGAGTGCGTGTGTGAGAGAGAGAGACAGACAGACATAGAGAGACAGACAGACAGACAGAGACAGACAGACAGACAGACAGACAGACAGAGAGACAGACAGACAGACAGAGAGACAGACAGACAGACATAGAAAGACAGACAGACAGAGAGAGACAGACAGACAGACAGACAGACAGAGAGACAGACAGACAGACAGAGAGACAGACAGACAGACATAGAAAGACAGACAGACAGAGAGAGACAGACAGACAGAGAGAGACAGACAGAGACAGACAGACAAACAGAGAGAGACAGACAAACAGAGACAGACAGACAGACAGAGAGACAGACAGACATAGGGAGAGAGACAGACAGACAGAGAGTGAGCTCCCCAGCTGGGGTCTGAGGCACCTTCTCTTTCCCTGAAGGTCTGGCTGTTGGAGTTGGGTGCCAGCCCAGGGTGAGGGGAGCCAGCTCGCTGCTGAGGGAGCTGCCATCTTTCACGCCGGGCCCCTGGCACTGACAATGGCTCCTAATGCCAGGCCTCTCTTCCCTGGAAAGGCAGCTTGGGGTTGGTGGTGAGAGAACTGGTTCAGACCTTGCCTCTCCCACCTATCAGCAACCCCCTGGGCCCGTCTAAGCTTCAGTTTCCATGTCTCTAAAACTGAGGCAATAATGACTGTTTGGACAGGGGCTCTTCTCCTTCTCTGTGCCCTGGATCCCTTGGTCCGTCTGGTGAAGACCTTAGGGTCATATTGAAAAATACAGAGGATCACAAGGGGCAGCGGCGATGTTGAAACGGGGCCTTGGCTTGGGGTCACCCCCAGTTTCTCCTGTCTGGAGCTTGTGTCCATGTTCTCTTCTCCGTTGGAGGGGGAAGGGACTTGCCTTTCTTTGTACTGACCGTGGGGATGACCCCGGGTCTGGCACACAGTCAGCACTTAATAAATGCTTGTTGGCTTGGGACCAGCGGCCTACAGCTCAGTCCTAGAACTTGGCTCTGTCCCACAGGTGAATGCAGAGAGGGGACCCGCTTACTCCCCAGTTTTCCTGCGGGTGCCCCAAGCAGACTGTTGGCTCCTGGAGGGGAGGGGTCTTATCTGCTCCTGCCTCCCTCACGGGCTCCTGCCATGCTAGGCCCATTGAACATCTCATCGCCCTTCCTGCCGCCTCTGCCAGTTGAGTCCGCCTCCATCTCTCTGAGATGTCCAGGGGCTTCTGGAGATGGGGTTGGACCCGGGTTCAAATCCCAGCTGGCCTGAGCGAGCTGCCCCTCCCCATCTGTTTCCTCGGCCACAAAAAGGACCTGCTTGAAGTCCTCGCCCTTTGCTCTTCCTCTGATCTTAAAATTCCGATTTCAGGCGGCTCTGGGCCCAGAGGTCCCTGCTGCAGCCGAATAAAAGGCCGAGGGGAGGGCGGGAAGGAGGAGGGCTGCTGGGGGCCGGGACAACTTAGAGACCACGCGTGTCCCGCTGAGAGGTCGATTGGATCTATTTATGGACTGAGGACAATGCAGAGGGTGCAGAGCCGGGAGGGAAGGGGGAATCGGAGGGAGAGGGGCCGGGCAGGAGAGGGCGGCTCACCCCCCACTAAAAGCTGATTTTCCTCTTTCCATCCTCCTTCTCTTTCTTTCTCTGCAGCAAGTAGTATTTCTCCCCTTTCCTTCCCTTCCTTCTCCCTCTTCTTCCTCTCATGGCGTCTCCTCCCCAGTACATTTTGCAGTCCCCCCCCCCCCCCCAGGATGTATTTCAGCCAGAGGACCCAGATCGGGGATCTCTGCTCCCTAGAGAGCCGCCCTCCCTAGGAGACTCTCACTCTCTAGGACTGCAGATTCAGGAACCGCAGACCCCCACCCCAGCCCCGGCCTTCCCAGTGTCTCTGAATCAATCCTGCAGCCCAGGGGGTGCGTTGGAGGTGAGGCAGGGTGCCTTTCCTTGTGCAGGGGGAAGATGGGTCTCTGGGGGGACGGCGTCCAGACTGCCCACACCCCCAACCTGGGGCCTCTCCCTAACCACTGTCCCTGGGGCTGTCCCCTTCTCGGTGACCACAGGCAGAGTCCGGGGAGGGGGGACGGCCCCGCCCAGAGCTCTGGTGGGCCATGGCAGAGCTGGGCCCTGATGCTCCAGCGCCCACGGGCAGTGGGAGGCCAGTGAGGTTGGCTCCTGGCCTGCTGGGGGCTCGGGCTGAGCCCTAGCAAGAGCTAGAAGAGGCCGGGCTGCTGGCACTCCGGGATGGATGGCAGGAGGAAGGTGACCTTGACTGCGGGCCGGTGGGAAGAGCAGCTGAAGTCATAGGCCAGGAGCATCAGACCCAGGCTGGGCTCCGAAAGGGGACCACGGTGGCTGCTCCCTGGTGTCCCCACGTGGACAACCGGCTCTATCTGAACTCCAGATTTCGGAGACCCCTGGGCTCCCAATCATGGCTAAGCCCACTTGGGGTCCCTGCTCTGGGAGCGTGTGAGCACTGGGACTCAGGGAGCACTTCCCCTCCCTGCTGGTTCCACCTGAGCCCACTTTGGCTCCCAGGCCCTCGGGATAAGGTTTCGCTCCCGTCTCTCCCTGTCTCACTTTCATGGTTCTGGACCGCTTGACTCGGGGTGGGGGCAGGGCTGGGGGGGCTGATCAATGGCCGGATCCCTCCCCCAGCCCTGGAGCTCTCTCTTACTGGAGGCTCCATCAGGCGCTCCCTTTCACCAAGATGGAGCCCACCTGGATGGGGCAGAGATGGGGCAGGGAAGGGCCTCTGTCCTCCCCTCCCACGTCCCTGATCTCTGTCTGAACCTGCTGGTCTCCCTCCCCCTCCCCTCCCCCAACTCTGCCCAGCTCCCGTGGAAGCGGAAATGAGATCTGAAACTTCAGCTTGGAAAAGCCGTGGAGCTGATGCTGCGATAAGAGCCCCGCTTACCAGCTGGGAGCTGCTCCCCCAGCCGGCCCCCTCCCCTCTCCCCCTGCCCTCCAGCCACAGGTCGGAAGCTCAGGTAGAATGGAGAGCTGCTCCGAGCACCCCTCCCCCGAAAACTCCTCCAGTGTTCCTTGGGGTTCTAGTCTCTTCAACAAACATTTATTAAACACCGACTGTATGCAGAACACTGTGTTAGGCACTGGGGGACATACGCTGGCCAACGAGGGGCAGATTTTCAGCTGGAGGGGACCTTCACAGAGCATGAATTTTCTCATTTTACAGATGAGGAAACTGAGTCTCGGGGCAGTTAATTTAGTTACCAAAGGTCATACAATTTCTGAGTCAGAATTTGAACCCGTGAGCCCAAGGGTAATGTCCAGCCTTCTTAATCCCATGGACCCTAGCACACCAACGCCGTCCGGGGCCTAGAAAAGGTTACCGTTTCTTCTCCAATGGATTATGGCGCTCAGGTTAAGTGACTTGTCCAAGTAAGTTAGCCAATGGAAAGAGTACTGGACGCGGAGTCAGGAAGGCCTGGAAGAATACGTCTGAGACACTCATCATTGTGTGACCGTGGTGCAAGTCACCTCTACCAGCCTCAGGCTCCAAATCTGTAGAATGAGGACATGAAACTAGATTCTCACTCTACCTCTGAGATCCTATAGTCTTTACATGCTTTATGAGATGTTTGTAAAGTTCTTAGCACAATACCCAGCAGAGAGTAGGGGCTTCGTAAATGGTTGTTCCTCACTTTTCGTCCTTCCAATTCCACCTCACCTTACTATGGCTCAGTTTCCTCACCTGTTAAATGGGGATAATCATAGTACCTACTTCACAAGGCTGTTACGATATAAAATAATATTTTAATGTGTTTCACGAAACTTAAAAGTGTTGAAGGGAAGGTCTCCCCTTTGCTAATCGATGCTGGGGCCTCTTCTTGCCTCTTCTCCCCGTCTGTTTATCTCCTTCCGCTCTCCCCTGGCTGTTGTTATTACTAGTTATTTAAGGATGGATGAAAATTGATCTAGAAATTAAATGGGAGGAAAGCCGGGCAAGTGAGGAGGGGGACAGTCCAGGACCTTGAATCCAAGAGTGATGGATGGGAAGAGCAGTATTTCCATCCCAATGTCCTCAGCCATTGTTGCATCAGCCCCAGTTCCTGAAGACCCAGAGCAGAAAGTTCTGATCACCGAAGTCCTTGGTCCTGCCAGGTGGTTCAGTACCAGAAACTGTTAGGATGTTATTAGGAGCATCAACACCTGATTTGACCAAGCCACCCTAAGGGCCATAGTGCTTTCCCATCTGATTTGTAGCTGAGACTCCTTCAATATGCATCTCCCCACTGGAAGGCGAACTCCAAGGGAGCATCTAACCCTTCTCTCTATGTTCACCACAGAGAACTTAACAAATTCTTTATTCTTTCTGTCTTCATAGCAGGGATTTGTCCTGGGTGCCAACATGGGAGATAAAGCACAAGGCTTCCTCTCCTGGGAACACTGTCCTAAAGCCTCCTTTCACTCTTTCACAACTGCCCCTGTCTCAAACAAATTCCTTGTTATGCCTTTAAATGGGCAGGCTGGAGCATTCTGGGCCTAGGGAATGCTGTGAGCAAAGGTTCAGATACAGATGGGGAAACTGAGGCAAACCGGGTAAAGTGACTTGCCAGGATCCTACAATTAGTAAATGTCTGAGTCCAGATTTGAACCCAAGTTTTTCTGACTTCCTGACTCCAAGCCTGGGGCTCTAACCACTGCATCACCCAGCTGCCCAAAGCATACGTAGGAAGAACAAAAGCCATTGTCTTTAAAAGACCACTGCCCATATGCAAATAAGTTTCCCAGAAGAGACAAATATCTGTCCCTTTTGGCCCCTAATACATTAACCTGGATTTATCATCACCTGGGAAGTCACAACAGAGACCTGAGGGAGGATGAAGGACAAATTAGTTCTGATGGAAGAGGGGGGAAAAGAGGAGGTCTGGCAGTGGGGAAAAGTAGATTTAGCTTGAGAGGATTCTCCAGTAGAACATCCCAGGGCAGTGGAAAGACACTGAGAACTTGTCAGAAGGAAAGAGAGAAAAGGCAGAGGGAATGAGGAAGGAACATCTAGTTCCCAATTTTGATCGTAGCTGGCACTGATATTGAAGAAGAAATTGGGGACCCAGCAGACTCAGAGAAATTCTTTGGGGGATTAGCGAGGAGAATGGGAAGTTCTGTGTCAGGGGCCCTTTCCCCTCTTACCCTGCTTGTCTCTCCAGGAACTGTACAAGGAAAGGGAGGGGAAAGCCTGGCCAGTGGCAAAATGATAGTTAAGATAAGGATGTGGAAATCCTATTACACCATCTAGAGACTGAGCTTCACCCAGAGAACAGGGACAGGAAGAAGCAGCCAGGTGCAGTGTGAAAAGTCACTTGATGATCAAGAGCAGCTATCCTCCCACTCACCTGCATGACTACCCAGAGACCTGTTTGCCCCAAAAATCACCACTGCCCAGGCTCACTGATTTTGACAGATTTCCTAAGGCCATTGGATATCCTTTAAGGGACATGGCCTAGATGAGTTGGTGGCAGGAAGCTTAGGGAGCAGAATTGAGAGCAAATAGTTTCTTCAGCTTCTCTGCTCATCCTGGTTGCATTAATTTTGTTTATGCAAAAATTTTCCAATTTCATGAAATGATATATTGTCACCGTTTCTATCCCTTGCTTGGTTAAAAATTATCTCCCTTGCCATTTCAATCAATCAATCAATTAATATTTACTGGGCATGTACTATGTGCCAGGACTGTGCTAACCCTCTGGAGATATAAAAAGAGACAAAAGGTGGTCCCTGCCTTAGGTGCAAACATGCAAACAAATATATAAAGCAAGCTATATATAGAATAAATAGGAAATAACTAACAATATGAGAATGAAAGGGAGATGGAGAAAGCTTCCTGTGAAAAAATGAGATTTTTAATTAGAACTTAAAGGAAGCCATAGCTGTGTAAGGTACACTGTCAGATTCTTTGCAATTGTGTGTGTATGTGTGTGTGTATAAGAGAAAGAGAGCTAGCTTAATATTCAGGTCACATATTCATTGTGAGCTTATTGAGGCATATGGTATAAGATGTTAGTCTAAACCTAATTTCTGCTAAATTGATTTCCCATTTTCCAGATATTTTTGTCAGAGAGTTCTTTTCCCAAATAATTTATCTTCTTAAGTTTGTTGAACATTGGATTAATAAATTTAATTGCTTCTGATTATTTTTTCTCCAATCTGTTCCACTGATCTACTTTTGCACTTTGTAGCCATCTAAATAGTTTCGATGATTACGGTTTTATCTCAGGGCTTGTTAAACTTTTTTCACTCACAACCCCTTTTTGCCTGAGAAATTTTATGTGATCCCAGATATATAGGGATACAAATCAAACAAAGTCATAATTTTGTGACTCCTATGTTCAGTTGCAAGACTCCATATGGACTCAAGAACTACAGTTTAAGAAACTAGGTTTTGCCTGATAGAACTATCCCCTCTTTATTTCTACTTTTTATTTAGTACTTCCCTTGAGATTTTAGATTTTTGTTTTTCCAGATGAATTTTATTATTTTGTCCATACTGCTTTACAGAGTATCCCCTTTATAGCATTAAATATATAAATTAATTTAAGTAGCATCATTTTTTTTATTGCTGCAGTTTAACCACAGGGAGGAATATCTTTTCAATTGGTTATGTTGTCTATCTCTTTGGATATTGTTTTGTCATTGTATCTATACAAATGTTGAGTGTAACTTGTAGATGGATTTCTTTTTGTGCACTTGTAATTATATTACAAAGTTATATTAATGATATCATATATCATTAATTAATCAATTATATTAGAATTTGTAGTGCACTATTATTATGCAATTATTCAGAATGGGACTTTCTTTCCTCATGAATTCTATTATTTATTTAGAAACACTATTGATTTTGTGGATTTATTTTCTATCTTGTTACTTTAACAAAATATTAGTTAATTCTGGTTCTTTGCTGATTCCATGGGATTTTCATGTCGCCAACAAACAGGGATAGATTTGTCTCTTTTAACTTCATTAATCCTTTTAATTTCTTTGCTATTATTCTTATTGTTAAGAGTTTTTAGAATTTTATCAAATAATCAAAAAGTAAGGAGTTAGCCTTACTTTACTCCTGTATTTACTGGGAAAATTTCTATTCTTTCCCCATCACAAATAAGGCTAATTTTGGGTTTCATTGTTAGTTAAAAATTGAAGGGCTGTGATTTTCAATGTGTTATTGTCCCAACAACTCCCTTAACTATTTTATACACTGCCTGAGCTTCAGAACCTCTGAATCCAAATATAGACAATAAAAATCAAATCATACCTAGAAGAATTAAAGTCCACAGTAGAGGAGGATATCACAAGGCAGAACATGATAAGAGTCTAATTGGTGACCCAGAAAACAAGAGGCAAGGTGGGAAAATGGAAAAAGCATTGAGTGTAGAACCATAATGTCATCAGGATCTTAGAGGTAATCAAATAAGACAGAGGGACTGAAAATTATTTTTGTAATGTTTTGATGATCTCAAAAGAAGAAAGGAAAGAAATGGGGCGGGGGGAAGGACATAGTAGGGAAGAAAACAGGAAGAATATGAAAGGGAGAAATTTATCTTATATAATTAGAGGGCAGAAGTCAAAGTCTAAATAAATGAGGAAGAAGGTGTCACTTGGACATCACTTTCATCTGAAACGGTCAAAGTGTTTTCTGGAGCAATATGTCTAACTCAACTGGGAAAAAGGAGGAAAGAAGGAAAAGAGAAAAGAGAAACTAAGCAGGAAGTGACTAAAACCATAAAACATTAGAATCAAAACAATAAGTTAAAAGCAATGAGTTTTAAAGAAAAATTTAAAAGATTACAAAAAAAGAGCAAAAATCAGATACTGAGCAATGGATGAAGAGAAGGGAGAAATGGGAAACTGTCTGCATTGTGCTGAACAAATTTCTCATCCAAACCACTTTTCTTCTTGGTAAGAGTAGACAGAGAGCCAGGAAAAATATCAGAGAATAGGATAGAGGGCAATACACAATTAATTAATATAACTGTGAATGTGAATAGGATGGACTTACCCATAAAATGGAAGATGTCAGTGAAACGCATTACAGAGCAGAATCGCACAATATGTTGTATATGAGAAACACACTTGAAGCATAAAGGTTCATATAGATTTAACATAAAGGGCTGGACAAATGTTTATTGATACGTTGATTGATTGAATACATAATTTATTGTAGTGTGCATTTTAGAGGAGATTCTTATTTAGCTAAATAAGGTTGAACTGATGGCCTTTGAGATCTCTTCCAACTCTGATTAATATTCTTTTCTTTTAAAATCCTGCTTAAATTGACTTTTCTCTAGATAGACTTCCATACTTTTATCTCACTCTGACTGACACATTTTTCGGCATTTTCTTGGCAGCCAGTCTCTCTAGTGGTACTATAATCATTTCTTTTGCAGGATTATTATTATTTTTATAACCCGAGGTTATGTCTTTTTATTTGTTATAATTGATGCTTTTTTAAAAAATCAGAGTTATTTGCTGTTACTCTCCTTTACCATTGAACTCTGACCTTTGACAAAGAAAAAATAGTTCAGCAAAATCGACACCCCAAATTAAAGTTGTCTGACAGTGTATTTAGCATTCCTATAATTTTCTACTTTTCTCTCAAGAGGAGACAGTGTGTTTCAACAACTGCTTTCTAGAGCCAAGATTGTTCATTGCTATTGATGAGTTGAATTGCCAATATTGCCAGCATCCTATTGTAGCTCCTCATCACTGCCATCATACCTCTCACAATAATCATCTGATTGGTCACCCTGCTTCAAGTATCTCCTCATTTCAGCTCATCCTTCACTCAGCTGTCAATCTTCCTGAAGCACAGATCTCACCATGGTACCTACTATTCAACAAACTCTAGCGACTCTGTATTTCCTCTTGTAAAATCTTCCGTTTGACTTTTAAAGCCCTTTATAACCTGGCCCCTTCCTAGTTTTCCAGTCTCTTACACCTTATGCCCCTACACGTATTCTACAAAACAGTGACCCTGGTCTTCTCCCTGTTCTTCCCACATGACTTTCCATGTCCCAACCCCAAGTATTTTCTCTGGCTGTGCCTCCTGCCTGGAATGCCCTCCCTCTTCATCTCTACCTCTCAGCTTCCAAGACTTCCCTCGAGTCTTAGCTAAAGTCCCACCTGCCTCAAGAGCATTCCTCTTTCATCTTAGCGTCTTCCCCTCTTAGAATCTTTCCAATGTATCTTATCTATATCTTCTGTGTCATGGGCAGCTAGCTGGCTCAGTGGATAGAGCACTGGGCTTGGAGTGAGGATCGCCTGCATTCAAATGTGTCCTCAGAGACTTAGCATCTGTGTGACCCTGGGCAAGTCACTTCATACTGTTTGCCTCAGTTTCCTCACCTGTAAAATGAGATGGAGATGGGAATGGCTAACCACTTTGATTTTTGCCGAGAAAACCCCAAACACTGGGATCTTGAGAGAAGGAATTGATTTTTGGCTTTGTATCATCTGCCTTTCACACAGCGTCTGGAACACAGTAGGTCCTTAATGAATGCTAATTGTCTAACTGACTGATATCATTGTGCCATAGTGTGTATTGTTATTTTTGTACTGTTTTATTCACTCTACATGTCTTCTCATGTTTCTCTGGTTCCCCCATTTTCACAGATGATTCCTTTTGACTCAGTAATGTTTCATCATAGATACATATCACAAGTTGTTTAGTCATTCTTCAAGTAATGGCACCCATTTTCTTTTCCTTTTTTGCTATCATAAGGAGCTCTGTTCTTAATATTTTGTTATAAACTTTTAGATTATAAATATTGGATATAAAATAATTTATTAAAAATTATAAGAGATTGGACCTTTCTGTCACAGGCTTCCCTGAATTATATCCCCAATTATATCCCTAGTCACATCCAAGAGTCAGAAAATTTGTATCTGATAGTGACTTTTCTAGCATAACTCCAAATTGTTTTTCAGAATCAGAGTGATGGAACATTAGCTCCACCAACAGTGTATGAGTGTTGTTAGATACAGCATTATCTTTTCTGTGTTTTTCTGTTTGTATAATATGTTTTCTCTTCCTAACTAGGTCATGAGCTCCCCAAGGGCACACATTGAATATTCCTATTTTTTTGTACTATCTCATTGTGCCTAAACCAATGCTCAGCCCACATTGGGCGCTCAGAATATTACTGACTTCCAGTCCACTCCCACAGATTGCAAATCATGTACCAGTTGGCTTTGATTTACGCAAACATCTGGACTATATGTATTTATGTATTTATAAACCAGATATATGGGATGGGGTGGAGTGGGGTAATACTTTGAGTCACTTAAAAAAAAAAAAAAAAAAAAAAACAACAACTTGACTTTACTATAGTAAGAGTTGCCACAGGAATCCTTTAAATAAAAAGATTCTTTGTGATATTAAGGGGCATCTTGGGTAAATGGATTGTGCACTGGTCTTGGAGTCAGGATCATCTGAGCTATACCCTGTCTTTGACACTAACTTCATGACTGGGTGATTCATTTACCTTCAACTTCCTTACCTACACACCAAGGAACTGGAAATTGAGTGGATGCCCCTCAGTTGGGGCTGAATAAGTTATGGTATATAAATGTGGTGGAATATTATTGTTCTATAAGAAGTGACAAACAGGCTGATTTCAGAAAAGACTTCCATGAACTGATGCTGAGTGAAGTGAGTTCTATCAGAGAACATTGTACTCGGC